>NC_056445.1:10905086-11025086 GCF_018296145.1 Oncorhynchus tshawytscha
AGAATACATATAGCACAATTGCCATTTTCTGTTTTGCTCTGTAGGAGAGATGAGATGTCTGCCCTTGATGGAACTCATCTCTCTGTGTGTTCCGCTTTCCCCGAGAGGTGGCCTCGTTCTGGTGATGCAATGATGACAGAGTAGAGATTCATTTTGGTAGATGGGGGTGGAGAGAGGAAGGAAGGCTCTCGAGGCCTGTTCAATGTAGGAGCAGAGACAGTCAAAAGCCACGTCCACATCAAACACAATGTGCTTTCCTTTAACTGAGGTCTCACCAAAGGTCGTTATTAGGTCATCGTTACTGGTATGGGAGTAAACATGTTCTGTTTGTTGACGTCCTTACTGTGTCTCTGAGTATTGATTGAATCCAGGGGTTTCATTTAATTTACAGTACGTCTAATGCGCTACGAGAGGTCATTCTCTGCATGTTAACAAATTGGCTTCAAGAAGTATCCTCAAGAAATATCCTCAATATGGTATTATAATAATTATATACCGGCATGCGGAAGGAGACCTATAGTATTTCCCGCGTGGACTCAGAGTAGCATGAAGAAATAACATGTTAAAAATAAATAACATGTTCGAGATCCATGATTATACTGCTCAAGCAGTATGATTTCTCTCACATTCACAAAAACCAGAATAGCTATATTTACCGCACAATTGTGTGTTGTGGAAATTCTGTACATGTCAAATGGCAACCCTCAAAAGGACAGCAACATGGATACAGTGCCTTCAAAAATTATTCACACCTTTTGACTTAAAAAAAAAAAAATGTTGTGTTACAAAGTGGGATAAACATTTATTTCATTGTCATGTTTTGTGAACAATCTAAACAAAATACTCTGTATAGTAGTCAAAGTGAAAGAAGTATTCTAACATTTGTTAAAAAAATTAATTCAAAAATAAAACGCTTATACAGAGTATCTTGATTAGATAATTATTCCACCCCCTGAGTTTAATACATGTTAGAATAACCTTTGGCAGCGATTACAGCTGTGAGTCTTTCTGGGTAAGTCTCTAAGAGCTTTCCACACCTGGATTGTGCAACATTTGCCCATTATTCTTTTCAGAATTTTCAAGCTCTGTCAAATTGGTTGTTGATCATTGCTAGACAACCATTTTCAGGTCTTGACATAGACGCAGATTTAAGTCAAAATTGTAACTCAGCCACTCAGGAACATTCCCTGTCTTCTTGGTAAGAATCTCCAGTGTAGATTGCTATAAGGTTATTGTCCTGCTGAAAGGTGAAATCCTCTCCCAGTGTCTGGTGGGAAGCAGACTTTACCATGTTTTCCTCTAAGATTTTGCCTGTGCTTAGCTCCATTCCGTTTCTTTTTTATCCTAAAAAACTCCCCAGTCCTTAACGATTACAAGCATACCCATAACATGATGCAACCACCACTATGCTTGAATATGGAGAGTGGTAGTCAGTAATGTGTTGTACTGGCTTTTCCCCAAACATAACACTTTGTATTCAGGACAAAAAGTGAATTACATCACTGCCTTGTTGCAAACCAAATATATGTTTAGGAATATTTGTATTCTGTACAGACTTCCTCCTTTTCAATTTGTCAATTAGATTAAGATTGTGGAGTAACTACAAGGTTGTTGATCCATCCTCAGTTTTCTCCTATCATAGCCATACAATTCTATAACTGTTTTAAAGTCACAATTGGCCTCAAGGTAAATTCACCTGAGTAGTTTCTTCTCTCTCAGTTTTTCTTCCAGAGTTAGGAAGGAAGTATGTATCTTTGTAGTGACTGGGTGTATTGATACACCATCCAAAGTGTAATTATTAATAACTTCACCATGCTCAACGGGATATTCAATGTCTGTGGGATTAATTAAGTTACTCTTTAAAGATATACCATTATGGGGTATTGTGTGTAGGCCAGTGACCAACAGGTCTTCAGGCTGTAACACAACAAAATGTGGAAGAAGTGTGAAAACTTTCTGAAGGCACTGTACATCATTCATTATACATTTCTAGTCATATGCTTTATTCTTTTGTATATTTTCTTCTATCAAAAATAGAGTATGTGCCCAGCATGTGCTTAGAATGCTTCCATTCTCTATGGGGGGAATTCCAAGGCTAATTTCTTCAGCATTTTAGCATGTTTTTCTAGATTTGGAACACGAAACAACATTTATAAAGCAAACTAGGCCTAGCGCAGCAAACAATTCAACTGGTTAAACATGTTGCAGAATTGTGATTTTAAAATATATATTTATTTAATTAGGTTAGCCATCAGTGACGGAGTTGACAACAGATACTCAAAACAGATATATTTTTGCCTCTAAAAATAAAAGATCAGTATAAACATTTGTAAAATACGTATTATTTTGAAAATCCCTAATAAAAACATAACCATCACATCTTTCAGCCCTCTGACGGAGTTAATGTTTTACAGAGTTGACAAAAAAATTACCTTTTTATTTTATTTTTCTCTGTATACCATATAGTGCCTTCAAAAAGTATGCATACCTGCTTGACTTATTCCACACTTATTATTCCATATGTATTTAAAAACAATTCTCACCCATCAGCCTTAATTGAAATGGATTACAATACCCCATAATGCAATGTTTACAAATGTATTGAAAATTAAAGTATTAACACCCCTTTTTTATCACACAATACCCCATAATGACAAAGTGAAAACATGTCTATAGAATGAAATACGGAAATATGACATGTACATAAGTATTCACACCCCTTTGCTATCACACAATAGCCCATAATGACAAAGTGAAAACATGTTTATAGAATGAAATACGGAAATATGACATGTACATAAGTATTCACAGCCCTTTGCTATCACACAATACCCCATAATGACAAAGTGAAAACAGGATCTTAGATTGTCTTGCAAATTAATAGAACATTAAATACAGAAATGTTTCATTTACTTACTTATTCACACCCCTTTGCTATGACACTCCAAGTTTAAATTGAGCTCAGGTTCATCCAATTTCCTCTGATCATCCTTGGGATGTCACTTCAACTTTATGGAAGCCACTCCTGAGAAAAACGCACATGGCAACACACCTAGAGCTCGCAAAAAGGAAAGCAAAAGATTCTGTGGACTGATGAGACAAAAAATGTAACTCTTGGGTCTGAAAGCAAAGTCCTATGTCTGGAGAAAACCAGGCACAGATCATCACTCGTTTAACACCCTCCCTACAGTGAAGCATGGTGGTGTGTGACAGGGAGACTGGTAAGGATAGATGGAACAATGGCTGGAGATAAATACAGGCAAATCCTTGATGAGAACCTGCTTCAGAGTAAAATGACCTTAGACTGGGGGTGAAGATTTACAATCCAACAGGACAATGGTCCAAAGCCTTCAGCCAAAGCAATGCTGGAATGGATTCAGAACAAGAATGTACAAGTCCTTGAGTGGCCCAGCCAAAGCCCAGACTTGAATCCCATTAAAAACTTGAAGATTGCTGTTTACTTCCACTCCCAATCCAACTTGACAGAGCTTGAGAAAATCTGCAAGGAAGAATGGGAGAAAATCCTGAAATCCAGATGTGAAAGCTGATACAGACATGCAGTACCCAAGACGACTCAAAGCTGTAATTGCTGCCAAAAGCGCATCTACAAAGTATTGACTCAGGGGTGGGAATATTTATGTAAATGTGATGTTTCATTTTCAGTACATATATGCAAAGATTTCTAAAAACATGTTTTCACATTGTCATTATGGGGTATTGTGTGTAAAAGGGGAAGAACACCCCCCAATTTAATACATTTTCAATTCAGGCTGTAACACAACAAAACGTGTAATAAATCAAGGGGTGTGAATATTTCCTTTAAGGCACTGTAAATGTTGTTTTAGATCTATTTTAACTCATGATCGATCGCTGGAGACAAATGTGAAAACAGTCGTATGGCGTAAAATTGACGTATATCAACATATCACCTTCTCCACAGTGAAGTATATGAAACGCTGACATAACTTGGGATGACATTTGGACTGTGCTGTGGTACTGAAAGTACAGCGCCAAAACTACCGAGCTGATTTATGATTTGTAGAATGTTTCAACTCTATGCCCGGACTTTTCACTGTATTTTTGTACAACTTGTATGGTATTAAATATTAGCCATTATCGCTAGCCAGCGTCAGTTATACCCACATACATTTAGAACTGTCACTAATTGAAGTGTTTGTTTCCTTACGTGTTGCATCATTCCATTCATAGTAGTTTACATTTCTTTCCTGTGTCACGTTCACGCGGTTGATCCTGCTAATTATACGATCCAGTAATACTGGATCGTATAATGCTAAGGTATTGCAAGTTGTGCAATAATTTGAATCATTGTAGAACGCAGACCACACTTAGTACTTTAAAACTGGAGCCTGGAGCACGGTTCACGATGACTGTCATCACAGTTCCATGATTAGTAAGGATTATTCGGGTACATTTATAGGACTGTTCAACCCCTATTGTACACTTTTATCACCTTCCAATATTTCATGGATTAAATTATTTAAAATGGCAGCTTTCAGGATGAATCAAACAACTCTGTTTGATTCACCAATATATGTTGTGCGTAAAGGCTCTCTCTCCAAACCTATATTTTTTGTGTTATTCATAATAACTTTCCTAAGATCACAGTATTTTTAAATCTACCAATTGGTGCTGGAAAGGAGAATATGTGTGAATTGACATGGCTTGTTTTCATTGATCCCTAATATTTTGAACCGTTCTCTCCATATACAGTATTCTAGTGAGTCTGTCAAGACATTTCTAATTACAGATAAACCAAATTAAAAGGGATGGCTTTAGATTAATTTACTGAAAACATTTTCAATCGGCCCTTTTGTTGACAAAAATAGATTCCTAATTTCATTTTCATAGATGTCTTTTCACTTTTTCCTAAAGCTTCTCTGTGGAATCCTTTGTTCTCATTTCATGTCATCGACATTCCACACCATTACTATCCGTCTATAGAATATATAAACAAAGGACATTGTTCACCACATCATTCCGCTGCCTTGGTTGTTTTGATGCTGGTTGTTGCTGGTTGTTGTTTTGATGCTAGTAAACGCTGCTTCCTGGTTCAGCTTTTATGCTAATTAAACTGACCAGGAAGCTGGAACATGCTTCGTTATCCAGTCTCTCTGGTGCCTATTGAGGCTGTGTTCAGTCAGGTCTCATTGTCACATACAAATACCTATACTCTATTATCCATAATAGGCCCAGCCCTCCTTGTGCGATCGGGACTGAATATATGGATTCTATGCAGTTGTGATACACTGTAAGATTGTAAATCTCGTATCCTTTCAGTTCATTACACTGTTCCTTGCAAACTAAAATAAAAAAGAAGTGTTTCATGTTCATTATCCTTTCAGCTGATTTCTTCCTCCCTTTCTCTCCAGCTGTCTCCTCTCATCCCGGAAACGACAAAATCCTTCAAATTTAAGATCCCTGCAAAAACGTGCTGTATTTTTATGTTTATGATGATTGCATTGGATTGCTTGCAATTGAAATGAGGAAGGAGAGTTAACAGCGCTCTCACTACAGGGACATGCATGGCGCCACAAATTGCTTCTCAAAGTTAACCTATACACATCTGCAGTGTACAAATTTAACATGATGAACAGGGATGACATTTAATCTCACGGGTGGCCGAAAACAACGAACTAACAGCCACACACCCAATAGACCACGCCTCCTGAACATAATTTATGGATTACATAAACAAAGACTCAGCAAGAAAGTCAATAAAAACCCAACCGATGGTAAAATGAACCCATGTTTTGGTAATCAAAAAGCATTGCCTATTGGGGGCAGGACTTTCAGATAGTTATTTTTGGCTTGTGAGAGTAAACTGTGAGAGTAAATGCCATTGTTATTTCACTACTACCCCAGCAATGGGATATTCATAGGCACTTGAAAACTCATACTCTTGTGTATGCCTCATTAAAGCTATAAAATTATCAGTTATCAACATGTGTTGACAATACAACAGAACAGATGAACCGGAATGACATTCACTCTCACGGGTGGCCAAAAATGCATATCTGAAAGCCAGGCCCTTACCAAGCCACGCCTCCAGTCTCCTGCTCTGAAACGGTGGATCATAGCTCAATAACCCAGCATCAACAACCCAACCTGGCTTCTGCAAAAATCTGCATTTTTGTCAAAATGTTGTTGTTGACATAACCATGTTCTGTTCAATGTTCTCTACCTATACAGTACTCTAAATACTCCAATTCATGTTGTTCAGTTCAAAAGAATACATGATACAAATTACTGACACCATTCAAACCATTGAGGGTTTGGAACTTTAAAGTCAATAATCTCATAATCATCTTTTGGCTTTTTAGTCCCAAACTCTCGATTTGTAAGACTCTCTCAATCCAGTCGAGGGAAACATCCCTCTGATATGTCCTGTCATGTATGTGTCCAAGAGAACGTTAATGATAACGAGGATCATCCTCTCTCTCTGAAGCCTCAGTCCATTAGCGGCTCGTCTCCCTCTCTCTAGTGATTGGGAAACAAAGCTTCCTGAAGCATTGAGCATTTCCAGCCAATTGTGTCGAAAATAGGTTCATTACTCGAGGCTTTGATCAACACAGTGTACACCTGCACCTGCTGGTCAAAATAATTTAAAACAGACAGATTATTATAGATGACATCACACACGCCATAGCGTGCGCAGGGTAGCCTTTTGTCTTCTACCAAAACCGATACCAAACCAATTAGGTGTTTGTTCGACAATACGAAGCTTCGGACGTCATTGATGACGTGCTTCTGATAAAGTGATACAAGCAACGGCACACTGTTTCGAAGTCAACTGCTTTGCAATATTTGATGCTTGTCTCGGACCTCCGGAATCTCACTACCTCTATCTTTTCCCAGGCACAGTTCCTTCCCTATATTCCACGATCTATCATCGTCTTTTTCTCCATAATTGGTAGTTACAGTCTTATCTCATCGCTGCAACTCCCATAGGGACATCCCTGCCAGCCAAACCCTCCCCTAACCCCGGACGACGCTGGGCCAATTGTGCACCGCCACATGGGTCTCCCGGTCGCAGCCGGCTGAGACAGAGCCTGGACTCGGACCCAGAATCTCTAGTGGCACAGCTAGTACTGCAATGCAGTGCCTTAGACCACTGCACCCCTCAGGAGGCCCAGCACCACCATCATTCAAATCAAATAAGAAATTACTATTTTCATTGACTTCACTGGCCTTTGTTGGAGCTCTCTATCGCTTTATACACAGCACAATATCCAGGGTTAAATCAACAATGACAGTGTTATTTTGCCAGCGTCTATATGGGTCAACACTTTTGAGTGTTATAAGGGCTCTGTTCAATCTGCATCGCGGAAGTTCAGCTTTACAGTGTGATTGACATTTACAGGCAATGTACCCGCTTTGGCGGTGACTGCATTCACGGTAAACGCAGCATATGTCGACCCAATCGGAAATGACCTTTACATTTTTATCTCTGAATCTGACGCTTTACAGATTGAATAGAGCCATAAATTAACACTGTGCTTAGTGCTGACACTGTTACACTGTTACAAATGTATTAAAAAAGGAAATAAATAAATACCTTAGATAAATAAGTGTTCAGACCCTTTGCTAGGAGACTCAAAATTGAGCTCAGGTGCATCTTGTTTCCATTGACCATCCTTGAGATGTTTCTTCAACTTGACAGCCCGTTTGGAGGTTACCAAAAGGCACATAAAAGACTCTCAGACCATGAGAAAACAAGATTCTCTGGTCTGATGAAACCAAGATTGAACTCTTTGCCCTGAATGCCAAGCGTCACATCTGGAGGAAACCTGGCACCATCCCCTACGGTGAAGCATGGTGGTGGCAGCATCAGGCTGTGGGTATTTTTTTTAGCTGCAGGGACTGGGAGCCTAGTCAGGATCGAGGGAAAGATGAACAGGGTAAAGTACAGAGAGATCCTTGATGAAAACTTGCTCCAGAGCACTCGAGACCTTAGACTGGGGTGAAGGTTCACTTTCACTTTCCAACAGGACAACAGGACAATAAGAAACATTATTCTAATTTAATTATAGATAGCCATTTTACTTTTATTCCAGGCTTAATCTAAATATTCCGCACATAATGCCAGGGTATATCTGGTGGTCTGTCTCCTCATCACTCAGCCACATAATACCAGGGTATATCTGGTGGTCTGTCTCCTCATCACTCAGCCACATAATACCAGGGTATATCTGGTGGTCTGTCTCCTCATCGCTCAGCCACATAATGCCAGGGTATATCTGGTGGTCTGTCTCAGCCACATAATCATCTGCTCAGCCACATAATGCCAGGGTATATCTGGTGGTCTGTCTCCTCATCGCTCAGCCACATAATGCCAGGGTATATCTGGTGGGTCTGTCAGCCACATAATGCCAGGGTATATCTGGTGGTCTGTCCCCTCATCAGCCACATAATGCCAGGGTATATCTGGTGGTCTGTCTCACTCATCGCTCAGCCACATAATGCCAGGGTATATCTGGTGGTCTGTCTCCCTCATCGCTCAGCCACATAATGCCAGGGTATATCTGGTGGTCTGTCTCCTCATCGCTCAGCCACATAATGCCAGGGTATATCTGGTGGTCTGTCTCCTCATCGCTCAGCCACATAATGCCAGGGTATATCTGGTGGTCTGTCTCCTCATCGCTCAGCCAGCCATAACATAATGCCAGGGTATATCTGGTGGTCTGTCTCCTCATCGCTCAGCCACATAATACCAGGGTATATCTGGTGGTCTGTCTCCTCATGGCTCAGCCACATAATACCAGGGTATATCTGGTGGTCTGTCTCCTCATCGCTCAGCCACATAATAATACCAGGGTATATCTGGTGGTCTGTCTCCTCATGGCTCAGCCACATAATACCAGGGTATATCTGGTGGTCTGTCTCCTCATCGCTCAGCCACATAATGCCAGGGTATATCTGGTGGTCTGTCTCCTCATCGCTCAGCCACATAATGCCAGGGTATATCTGGTGGTCTGTCTCCTCATCGCTCAGCCACATAATGCCAGGGTATATCTGGTGGTCTGTCTCCTCATCGCTCAGCCACATAATGCCAGGGTATATCTGGTGGTCTGTCTCCTCATCGCTCAGCCACATAATACCAGGGTATATCTGGTGGTCTGTCTCCTCATCGCTCAGCCACATAATGCCAGGGTATATCTGGTGGTCTGTCTCCTCATCGCTCAGCCACATAATGCCAGGGTATATCTGGTGGTCTGTCTCTGCCAGGGTATATCTGGTGGTCTGTCTCCTCATCGCTCAGCCACATAATGCCAGGGTATATCTGGTGGTCTGTCTCCTCATCACTCAGCCACATAATACCAGGGTATATCTGGTGGTCTGTCCCCTCATCACTCAGCCACATAATACCAGGGTATATCTGGTGTGCTTTCTGGAATAAGATCAATGTGGTAGAAAGGGCAATAGAGAATAAAATGTGTTTCATTTCTTCGAGGTTACAATAGTTACATAGTTTTACCTCTTCCATTTCACCACAATACCGACCTGGTAATATGTTCATCAAATATTGATCATTTCTATTTATAATTGCTTCTAAAATGCATATTTTACACCAATTGACTGCACATTATGTTCTGCAGGTCTTGTTCAGTTTCTGCCAAAATAACATCAGCATTTAAAAGGATACTTAGCATTTCATCATCATATCTTACTCCAATATTTAACTGTTTAATTTATTTTGCCAAATCATTTCTAAACAAGACATCTCCTTGTTTTACACCCGAGGGTGTGGGAAACCAATCTGTACCATATGCATTAACACACACACAAGCAATTGGTACTTTGTAAAGAGACTGGATTGCATGATAACATTTCCCATCAACCCCTGTCTTTAACAAACTGTGGCTAAAAGATCCCTATTTACAAAAGGCTAAAAGATCCCTATTTACAAAATCAAATGCTTGCTGGAAATCAATGAAACAGGCAGATGTAGGCTTTTTCCCCCTGTAATCTATTTCTGATTATTGTACAGACCGAGAAGATATGATCTATACAAGCTCTGGATTTACAAAAAAAAACAATTTTGTTCTTCCACCAGAATGTTTTAATCCTCCAAAAAGGATGATCAGCCTATTGTTGAGGATGGACGAATATAATTTATAGACTGCATTTAATATTCTTATGCTTCTATAGTTCAGTGCCACACTCGGGTCATTTTTTTTGAAGATTTGGGAATGGGATTCACTATAGACTTATGCCAAATGGATGGCAGTACACTATATCAATTGATCAGTCAATTAATTTAGGGTATTTTAAAACCTCATTAGGCAGTTCATCAATGCCAAACGCTTAACCATTTTTTGCAGAGTCAATCACCTTCACCTTCACAGACAGCTCCTCATTTAATCATCTGACTCCCTATGTTCAAAGCAAAAAAACAATAATTCCTTCTATGGCTTTATCGATCATTTCAATTTTATATGCGTTCATCATATCAGACTTTACACACAACTCCACTCCCCCAGAGTTTTTCTGTTGTGTCCAAACCATACATACCCTTCAATGGCAATAGTTTCTTACCTGACACAAGTGGTAGTGTTCTGTCCTCCCAGACAGTTGGCCTGGAGTAGGATTAGATATGGTTGAATAGTTGAATGGGTGGTGTTTTGTTGTGAGGGCTAATAGCTGGCAGGGTAAATTTCCTTTTCACAATTGTTTTATTACCAGATGTTATTGTAGGTAGGCCGTGACTGGCCTCAGGCTCCAGTACAGTAGTTGGTGGCACCTAAAAGTTGGATACGATCCACTGACACAATCTCAAAGAAGAAGAAGAGGAAGAAGAAGCAAAGAGAGGGGCATGAAGCCTTGTTCAGAATCAAAATGGATGCTACTAATAAGTGCAGTCAATTAGAGAGCAAGTCCACTCTCTGAACAGCTCGGAACAACGAAGGCTTAAATCCACAGAGAAACACAGACATCTTTTGATAGACAACAGCTGAAGTACTGACTCTCTAAGTGTGAAATATATTACAAAGATATTATAATTTATTAAAAGTTTGCACAGTTCTCTGTTTTATAATAGTTCTTGTCACTAGGGAGTCTATATATTTTTTGCAGAATGTCTCAGAAACGACATGAATACGAGTCGAATGATTTGAATCCAACTTGATATATGCATCCGTGCCTCGAGTGAGTGGGTAGATGAGCTTAAGTTGCCGTCTACGGTACACATGTCCAAGGATATTGCACCATAGGGAGAACGCTGTGTGTGAGCGTGTGTGTGTGCGTGTGTGTGTGTGTGTGTGTGTGTGTGTGTGCGTGCGTGCGTGTGCGGAGGGAAACAAATACAGAACAACCTACTGCCTACACAGATCAAACTAACAGACAAATCAAAATGATTCCTGTCTATGTCATCAGACATGTCGCTTTCTAAGCAGAACAAAGAACCATGCTATATTTACACCAGCACGGCAGTGTCAGAAATATTGATGACCCAAAGCAGAAATTAGCCTGGTTGTCAAAACAGAATACTGCAGACGCTAGTATCCCGCATAGCGATTCGGCATCAACAACACTCCTCATCAAGCCAGTGAAATGTGACTGCACAAGCACAAAGCTCTGAGACATTCAATTGTGGCGGATGGGTCTAAATTTAAACTAAGCACATCTGTCGTGAGCCTCACTGACATTGAAGATTGATTAAAAAAAACATTGAGGTTTTTGAAATTCTTTACAGACTTAATTGGAATATTAACATTTTTACAATACTTTAGTTTGGGATGTGTTTTTGTAAGGCTTTTGCTATTGTTGGGACCATAGTTGGAATAATCTTGAGTGGGTGGCTCATTCCTAATATTCTTGAATTCTTCTATATAGTGACTAGCATTCACTCATTCATCTTTTCTGTTTCCATTGAATGTTGTGAAAGTGTGGGAGGCCCAAATCCAAAGTTGGTCACAGACTTTTGTAAGAAAAAGATGAAGTCATGGATTTCTAACACCAACTCCCTTTCCTTGGCCCACACTTCATCTGCAGAACATTTGACTGCAAAGCTGGCAACAGCACAGCACACCATCAAGTCGGATAACGAACACAACACTCAAAAGACAGGGGCGATTGACCAAGCGTTCGAAGGCGGCACTTGCTCTCCCTATCGCAGTCGTTGGCTCTCAGGCCGCTACGACATTTCCATTTGCACACTTCAATTGACAAAATAAAATATCCCTGTTCTACTCTCATCTCCTTAGCTCGGCGCAGCGTAATCACTTCTTCGCCACAGCACTATCACTCCTCTCCTCCTCTCCCATCCCTCAGCAGGTTGGCTCATGATTGACTATGAGACTATAAACTAAAGCCCCCTCCAACGGGTAGGGAGGGAGGAATACATACCACAGAGCTCAGCAGCATCTTTCTCCTTCCGGGGGTCACTTCCACAAATCACCTCGGGGAAGGACAAACTTAAACTTCTCATTCCTCATTACTCCCGGGCTCTCTCTCTCTCTCTCTCTCTCTCTGGTCCCCCCTCTCTCTGTTTCCCCCCTCTATCTCTCTCTCTCTCTGTTTTCCCCCCTCTCTCTCTGTTTCCTCCCCCTCTCGCTCTCTCACTCTCTCTCTCTCTCTGTTTCTCCCCCCTCTCTCTGTTTCTTCCCCCTCTCTCTCGCTCTCTCTCTCTCTGTTTCTTCCCCCTCTCTCTCGCTCTCGCTCTCTCTGTTTCTTCCCCCTCTCTCTCGCTCTCTCTGTTTCTTTCCCCTCTCTCTCTGTTTCTTCCTCCTCTCTCTCTCATTCTCACTCCGTCTCTTCTCGCTCTTCTCCTGCTTACTGTTCGTACCTAAACAGCTCTGTGTCGGCCATCGTCTGGGAATCATTTCCCCATCAAATTATTGACTTGGCCGCCTGCATTCTCCCCGAGTCTCAGCCATTTAATTTAGATGCAGTGTTTGACTCATCAGCATCGGGGGGGTCAAACAGGTGCTTTGAGAGCGAGACCGAACGGAGGTGAATTATACAAATTGACTGGCAGGCAAGATGGGGGCGATGGTGGAAGATGATAAACCTGTGTTGCTCTATGAACCTCTGTAGCCCTCCTCCTTCCTTAATGATGTATCTCCCAAAGGAATCCGCTGATTGTGGGAGCAGATCTGTGTCTCACTAATGACGCTGCTAAATGCACTGCCGCCGAGTTGTACTGTTCGGAAACATGCTGAGATTTGACCAATCTGATGATGCCCTGCATCGATGGCAGTTAATCAATCGAAATCTTATTTTGGATGAGTGGAAGGAAGTAGTTTTTTTCATGAGCTTTTCCCTAATAGAATAACACAGACCGGGACTCGTATCACAAGGGACTAATCGGAACGGGGTGATTGAGTCTTCTGTAAATGTAGTTGAATCCCGAGCATGTTTGTTTTTAGTTTGTTCATTTTTCATGAAATAACTATGAAGTCCCATCAGCAAGAACATGTACTGAAATGGTACTTACAATGAAGTCAGATGCTCCTCTACCTATTATTAATACGTTCCCTCGGCAACAACAAGGACATGTAGTACAGTAGCGTAGTCCCATGTTTTCAAGCCAAAACGAAGAAGTACTGTAGAAGGCAATGCTACAAGGCCTCAAGGACATGATGAGCGCATCAGCTCAGCCATCTGACAGAGAGAGATAAAGAGAGAGAGGGGAGAGGCCCGGGCTGGGCCTGGGAGAAAACAGATGGACAGATGAATGGTGGTCAGGTGTCACCCACACTGACTTCTCTCCTCTCTAGCTGACTGATGATGCTGATGTCTGCCATGTTTGGCAGGTCACTCACACAGATGGTCTTTACCTGGCCACTGCCTCCTGGTCGGATGTGAGGTCCCGTGCAGGGCCTGACACACCAGCAACTTGAGCATCCTCAGGATTTGGGAGCTCGAGCAGATGAAGCCTTCGACTTGGATTAGCAATAGGGCCATTCTCAGCGGCTACAAATCATTGGAGGTTGGCGTACGAGACGATGACTAAATGGATTTGACAGTCAGAAAATATTTAGTAAAATAGCTCATTAATGAAATGCATTCCGATGCATATTTTGTTTTTCTTTGTATAAAACAGTTGGATATAAAGTATGTTTAAAAAAGAACCCGACTCTGTTTGTCAATCTGTCACAACCCGGCTAACTTTCTTGGACAACAATCAGCTATGACAATCAAGGACTGCATGGCATTATCCTCTCTATAATGAAATCTCGTTCCATTTATTCAACATCACAGAGGGAGTGTTCATTGTGTTGGCTGATTTAAACTTGTTGGTATGCAACAAATACAGTAAGCAATGAATAGACTTGGCCGTGATGGACCTTTGTTAGATATATTTTTGGCGGAGGCCTTCTGGTGTCTGGTTCTAGGTCTCTGGCTGGGTGTCTCTTTGTGTGTCTCTACAGCAGAGGCCAGAGAGCTCTGGACGCTTACAAAACAAACAGGGAATACAAACAGGGAATATGCTGATGTTCTGAACAGAGCGGTCCTAATGCCCCAATTTGGGCTGCACATCAACACAGTACATCAGAGAGCTGTAGCGACTCACAGACAGAATGGTTTACCCCACAGATAACCATGACCAAAGGAGTACATTTGAACAGTACAGAAGGCCAACAGTAATGACGTTGTAAAATACAGACAGAGACATCAGAGTGAAAAAGAAAAACATTGATGTGTCATTTAATAGTCTATGAAAGCTGTGTCAATTTTGCTTTTGTTGTTCTACTGATTGTGTTATCAGTGTTTTTAGTTTTTTTTTTTGGGGGGGGAATACGCATTCTTACCAAAGGGAATACTAGTGAAACACACGCACGGATAAAGTTCAAATGCAGTACAATATTTGAATGTCCCAAGTGAATGCTCTGCACATACTTACTGTACTGTAAGCTGCTCTGCACATACTTACTGTACTGTAAGCTGCTCTGCACATACTTACTGTACTGTAAGCTGCTCTGCACATACTTACTGTACTGTAAGCTGCTCTGCACATACTTACTGTACTGTAAGCTGCTCTGCACATACTTAATGTCCTGTAAGCTGCTCTGCACATACTTAATGTCCTGTAAGCTGCTCTGCACACACTTACTGTACTGTAAGCTGCTCTGCACATACTTAATGTCCTGTAAGCTGCTCTGCACACACTTACTGTACTGTAAGCTGCTCTGCACACACTTACTGTACTGTAAGCTGCTCTGCACATACTTAATGTCCTGTAAGCTGCTCTGCACATACTTAATGTCCTGTAAGCTGCTCTGCACATACTTAATGTACTGTAAGCTGCTTTGCACACACTTACTGTCCTGTAAGCTGCTCTGCACACACTTACTGTACTGTAAGCTGCTCTGCACACACTTACTGTACTGTAAGCTGCTCTGCACATACTTAATGTCCTGTAAGCTGCTCTGCACATACTTAATGTCCTGTAAGCTGCTCTGCACACACTTAATGTCCTGTAAGCTGCTCTGCACACACTTACTGTACTGTAAGCTGCTCTGCACATACTTAATGTCCTGTAAGCTGCTCTGCACATACTTAATGTCCTGTAAGCTGCTCTGCACATACTTAATGTCCTGTAAGCTGCTCTGCACACACTTACTGTACTGTAAGCTGCTCTGCACATACCTACTGTACTGTAAGCTGCTCTGCACACACTTACTGTACTGTAAGCTGCTCTGCACACACTTACTGTACTGTAAGCTGCTCTGCACATACTTAATGTCCTGTAAGCTGCTCTGCACATACTTAATGTCCTGTAAGCTGCTCTGCACATACTTAATGTCCTGTAAGCTGCTCTGCACACACTTACTGTACTGTAAGCTGCTCTGCACATACTTACTGTCCTGTAAGCTGCTCTGCACATACTTACTGTACTGTAAGCTGCTCTGCACACACTTAATGTCCTGTAAGCTGCTCTGCACATACTTAATGTCCTGTAAGCTGCTCTGCACATACCTACTGTACTGTAAGCTGCTCTGCACATACTTAATGTCCTGTAAGCTGCTCTGCACATACTTACTGTACTGTAAGCTGCTCTGCACATACTTAATGTCCTGTAAGCTGCTCTGCACATACTTAATGTCCTGTAAGCTGCTCTGCACATACTTACTGTACTGTAAGCTGCTCTGCATACACTTACTGTACTGTAAGCTGCTCTGCACATACTTACTGTACTGTAAGCTGCTCTGCACATACTTAATGTCCTGTAAGCTGCTCTGCACATACTTAATGTCCTGTAAGCTGCTCTGCACATACTTACTGTACTGTAAGCTGCTCTGCATACACTTACTGTACTGTAAGCTGCTCTGCACATACTTACTGTACTGTAAGCTGCTCTGCACACACTTACTGTACTGTAAGCTGCTCTGCACATACTTAATGTCCTGTAAGCTGCTCTGCACACACTTACTGTACTGTAAGCTGCTCTGCACATACTTAATGTCCTGTAAGCTGCTCTGCACATACTTAATGTCCTGTAAGCTGCTCTGCACATACTTAATGTCCTGTAAGCTGCTCTGCACATACTTAATGTCCTGTAAGCTGCTCTGCACACACTTAATGTCCTGTAAGCTGCTCTGCACACACTTACTGTACTGTAAGCTGCTCTGCACATACTTAATGTCCTGTAAGCTGCTCTGCACATACTTAATGTCCTGTAAGCTGCTCTGCACATACTTAATGTCCTGTAAGCTGCTCTGCACACACTTAATGTCCTGTAAGCTGCTCTGCACACACTTACTGTACTGTAAGCTGCTCTGCACATACTTAATGTCCTGTAAGCTGCTCTGCACATACTTAATGTCCTGTAAGCTGCTCTGCACATACTTACTGTACTGTAAGCTGCTCTGCACATACTTAATGTCCTGTAAGCTGCTCTGCACATACTTAATGTCCTGTAAGCTGCTCTGCACACACTTAATGTCCTGTAAGCTGCTCTGCACACACTTACTGTACTGTAAGCTGCTCTGCACACACTTACTGTACTGTAAGCTGCTCTGCACATACTTAATGCCCTGTAAGCTGCTCTGCACACACTTACTGTACTGTAAGCTGCTCTGCACATACTTAATGTACTGTAAGCTGCTCTGCACACACTTAATGTCCTGTAAGCTGCTCTGCACATACTTAATGTCCTGTAAGCTGCTCTGCACACACTTACTGTACTGTAAGCTGCTCTGCACATACTTAATGTCCTGTAAGCTGCTCTGCACACACTTACTGTACTGTAAGCTGCTCTGCACATACTTAATGTACTGTAAGCTGCTCTGCACATACTTAATGTCCTGTAAGCTGCTCTGCACACACTTACTGTACTGTAAGCTGCTCTGCACATACTTAATGTCCTGTAAGCTGCTCTGCACACACTTACTGTACTGTAAGCTGCTCTGCACATACTTAATGTCCTGTAAGCTGCTCTGCACATACTTAATGTCCTGTAAGCTGCTCTGCACACACTTAATGTCCTGTAAGCTGCTCTGCACACACTTACTGTACTGTAAGCTGCTCTGCACACACTTACTGTACTGTAAGCTGCTCTGCACATACTTAATGCCCTGTAAGCTGCTCTGCACACACTTACTGTACTGTAAGCTGCTCTGCACATACTTAATGTACTGTAAGCTGCTCTGCACACACTTAATGTCCTGTAAGCTGCTCTGCACATACTTAATGTCCTGTAAGCTGCTCTGCACACACTTACTGTACTGTAAGCTGCTCTGCACAAACTTAATGTCCTGTAAGCTGCTCTGCACACACTTACTGTACTGTAAGCTGCTCTGCACATACTTAATGTACTGTAAGCTGCTCTGCACATACTTAATGTCCTGTAAGCTGCTCTGCACATACTTACTGTACTGTAAGCTGCTCTGCACATACTTAATGTACTGTAAGCTGCTCTGCACACACTTAATGTCCTGTAAGCTGCTCTGCACACACTTACTGTACTGTAAGCTGCTCTGCACATACTTAATGTCCTGTAAGCTGCTCTGCACACACTTAATGTCCTGTAAGCTGCTCTGCACATACTTACTGTACTGTAAGCTGCTCTGCACATACTTACTGTACTGTAAGCTGCTCTGCACATACTTACTGTACTGTAAGCTGCTCTGCACACACTTACTGTACTGTAAGCTCAGAATAAGGCTAAACCTTGTAGAGTGGAAAATAAAACAGTATCAACGCAGTACTTTTAAAATCCTCCAAAACAGTTCAGAGAACCGAGAGAGAACCCGCTAACAGATAATGAGGAGGGCTCTTATGAAATCATCACGTGGGTTCAGGAACGCAGCCCTTAAAAACACACTGTGGCCCTTGGGCTGCCTTCATGTCTACCAAATGGGTAACGCTGCAAGATCACAGACAAAGAGTTGCCTAATTAGACCCGAATCTCCTTGATTTGCCAGCAACGCTTAAAGGGAGTGGTTTGTTTAGCTGATCTAGGTCCGGTCCTACAGAGCTCTGAGCGCATGAGTAACAGCCACTCTAGACCGAAGGCGACAGTGGCAGAATAAGGATAAGGATGAACCCCTCGAGCTAGAGAACATTGCACTGCTCATGGTGTTGTTATTATTCTCAGCAAAGTTATCATGGTCCAATAAGAGGTGGAGAGGAGGGTAAAACAGCTTGAAGAGAACTTTAAGTTCATTACTTTATGGGAGAGGAAATGCTAACGAGCTGAGGGAGAATGAAAGTGTAGAAATGCCAATAGGTTATGTTGCCGATTGTTGAAAAAGGTCCTTTAAATTGTACAAAGTTAGTTCCATTGTCAAGACATTTTAGAATAAATAACCAGACTCCTAAAAAATGGCCGTCTTGAGAAAGAGTTTTCCCACTGGGCACAGACGTCATTTCAACAATGTCACGTCGGCATAAAGGATTCGGGAGACAGACACAGGAATGCGTAACAGTTTTTAAAAATTTGGCCCAAATTACAGCGTACCGTGTAAGGGCACGGGGACGAAGACCAAACAGACACGTAACAAAAACACAGGGGGAAACCCAAACAAAAGAGCGAGGAGTACCTCGAATAAATACACACACGCACATTGATTAACCCACGGGACGAGATCCGTAATCATCTGGCAATCCGCAATGGCATGAAAGCCAAAACACACAGCACAGGTACTCACACGCACCAACGGACATTGTAACAATAATCGACACCACCATGGTGAACAAAGGGCACATATATACAAATACAATCAGTGGGAATAGGGGCCAGGTGTGCACAATGAAAGTTCCAGAAGGATCCGTGACAAACCTCTCGTTTTGATTTACATTTGACTGAGTTGTCAACTCACGTGAATTCAATGTGAAATCAAACAAGAATTTGAAGCGTGTCATAAAAGTTGGCAGCAATTTCACAATTTCCTTTTCCTTTTCTGTAAATCCAACCAGATTTCCATGTTGATTCAACGTCATCACATTGACTTCTTACATGTTTTAATGATGCGGATACAACATTGACTTAACCAGTTTGTGCTCAAAAGGGCTGGTTCTCTGTTTGACACAACACACAAGGAGAGAAAAAACAAGGAGGGGGACGTATCAAATCTCGAAATGGTATGGTTCCGTCAACTGATGGAATTCAATAGGACTCATCAACCTTTGTCTAGCAGCCGAGAAAAATCAATGGGGTTTGGGCTATAGAGGAATGGTAGTAGTTAAACACTCCAGGAATCAATAGTGCAATAATCGTATTTGGAAAATGTTCACAATGAGTACGTGTGATGTGTGATGCTACGCAGGATATAGATTCCTTGGTATTGACACATTGAAACAGTCTCAGAGGCATGCAGAAGCTCCGGTAGAAAATGTAATGAAATTACATTGAAAAATCCAGTATTGGGGCTCCCGAGTGGCGCAGCGGTCTAAGGCACTGCATCTCAGTGCTACAGGCATCACTACAGACCCTGGTTTGATCAGCTGTATCACTGACTTGCCTAGTTAATTAAAGGTGAAATAAAATCAACTAAACCAGTGGTAACCATAACAACAACACTTTCCATGAACTTTAAATGAACCCAAACATGCAATTGAGAAAGTATTGTCAGAAATCCTGACACAATTCAGAGTCATTTAAAGTCGACTGTTTGGTGCGGTCACCACGGAGCAGCTTGTATCCATTAATTATATGCAAAACCATAAATTCAAGATCCCTGTCTTTGTCTTTGTCAGTCGTGCGCTATGCAGAGACCCAGCATCACATTCGATGAAGAGAAAAAACAAAGGGAATAATTGCCTATGATGGAAACACTGTTTATTATGCACATAAACATGTCGCACGGCACATGGATTATGGATGAAGATTACCAAACTCTGTCACAGTGTGTGTGTCACAGAGATAAGAAAGTGCTATAAGCTCACTACACAGTTAGCTTGAAATGTCACCAATAGTGCTATGGAATTGAATCAAGCGGGCGGTCATATGTTAGCAAGGCAGAGGGCCCTGGAATCGAGCCATGGCACTGACAGTTTACCTTGAGTTGTACTCAAGAGAGAGAGAGAGAGAGGAAGCTAATACTACTACGCTAGCACACCGATGTCGGTTTTATGTGCCGAGCACTTTAACAGCATTTGTTACATTACCAACTGGCTCGAGAAGTGTAAACACAAGACAGGATGTGGTAGTGCTGTCATGACAACTGTAGTGTATTACGGCTCAGACTAATAAAATGGCTGGGTCTATGATACACAATCCACTGAATAAGTAATTATTTATTTATTTTTACTCTCCTTTATCCTTAGTGACAGAAGGTGCTGTCCGACAATTGTGGTCCATCAGAGAACTCTGCAGAGGGCTGTTCAATTCAGGGAGCACCTCAAGGCGCAGCATTTCCTCATGTTGGTACAGTACATCATCATTCAAGCTGCCTCCCACACAAACAAACTACCTCAATGTGACATACTCAACCGCAGACCCCCTTTTTGCCTTTCAAATTTCCACCCTTTCTTCACCTCCATCCCTTCAACAGCCCATCTGTTGTTCTATGAGGAGTGTTCATTTCACCTGCTCCCTCCCTTCCTCTCCTCCTCTCCTCCATCTAATTCACTTCTGTCTAGCCTTTCTGTTTTTCTCCAGGCCCCCGCTGCTGCTGTTCGTCAAGCTGAGAGAGAACTACCTCTTGTCTCTTGCTTATCTTCCCTCACCACTCTCCATCATATCACACCCTTTCATCCATCCTCCTCTTTTCCTCCGCCCATCCTCCCCCATCACGAGGGCGTCTGGCAGAAGCCGTCTCTATCCCGGACAGTGCTGGTGTCAGGGCATGTTTCCCTTCTCTTGAAACAGGCTACAAGTGCTAGCAGGACATAGAGTGTGAAATAAAAGGTGTGCGCTATAGAAAGAGAGCGAGAGAGAGAGAGAGAGAGAGAGAGAGAGAGAGTGTGTGTGTGTGTGTGTGTGTGTGTGTGTGTGTGTGTGTGTGTGTGTGTGTGTGTGTGTGTGTGTGTGTGTGTGTGTGTGTGTGTGTGTGTGTGTGTGTGTGTGTGTGTGTGTGTGTGTGTGTGTGAGAGAGAGAGATAAAGTGGCGTGTATTCATGGATGCCAAGGGAAGCCAGTCTTCACCAAATATTTTGAAATATAAAATCATCCAAGCGATGGAAACAGCGCCCCCTCTGTCTCAGTATGTGTAGCCCATGCACCTGATGCTGTCTGGAACAAAAGAGACATATGACATATTGCCGCCGTAGCGTTTGATTGATTGATGCCAGCAAGCATCAATTAGCCAATTGCCTCCCGAGTGGCGCAGCGGTCTAAGGCACTGCATCGCAGTGTTGCGGCGTCACTAGAGCCTGGGGTTCGATCCCAGGCTGTGTCACAACCGGCCGTGACCAGTAGTCCTATAGGGCGGCGCACAATTGGCCCAGCGTTCTCCGGGTTAGGGGAGGGTTTGGGGTGGGATTTACTTGGCTCATCGCAGGCTGATTTCAGTCGTCTGTTCCTAATTGATGCAGCTGACTTCCGGGTTTAGCGAGCAGGTGTTTAAGAAGTCCGGTTTGGAGGGTCATGTTTAGGAAGATGCACGACTTGACCTTCGCCTCTCCCGAGCTCGTTGGTGAGTTGCAGCGATGAGACAAGATCGTAATTGGGGAGAAAAAGGGGCTCAACTGTGGCCCTGGTGCAGCAAAACAGACCCCAAGGGAGGCCAGTTTGGATTTGGCTTCACACCAATCCAATCACATCCTAAGCAAAACATCATCATTGTCAGAAAAACGTGTCTGTTTCTGGTCTGCTTGTGTTGATGTAGCTAGCTTGCTATATCAGCCCTTTCCTAAGCCATGAATGGAGATGGGGATTTGGACTTGTGGTTTTGACTTAATTCTCATTACAAACCAATGATTATTGAGGCGATTCTGATATAACTATAAATTCATATATTGTGCCATTGACTTGAGACCATTGAAGTTCAATATATGGCCTAGATGTATCTTAGTAGGCTGGCATTAACTAGCTAGTTAACTTCGCTGGTTCATTGTTGTCCAGGTGAGGAAGTTAGGTTAGCAAGCGTTTTAACTTGGTAGCCAATAACAACAGTAAAAGAGTACTGTATGACAGAGCCTGAGATGAAAGAAAGAGACGAGGATGAAGGAGACGAGGATGGCATTGGCTTTCAACTAGTCTAGTAAGGTGAGTCCAAAAATAATCATTATTTGCGCCCGCATGCATGCACAAACACACTTTCAGTTTGCTTTTAGTGTGTTAAACAAAGCATATGCAGTGTACTGTAGCATATCCACGGTTCAGGTGGAGGCCAACGGAGTGCACAGAGACACGGGGGTCTTGTGACATTTATCAAGAAGAGGCCAGGCCAAATTGGCACCGAACTCTCTGCTCTGCACCAAAATATGATGCGGCATAGTTGTTCAAAATGGTCTCCATTCATCACCCAGCTATACTGTAGGATTCTGCATTTAGCACGTCTATGAGGTTTTCATAATCTGCCCAATAATTGTAAAGTGCCTTTGGATCCCTGTATGAATGGAAGACTGTTTATCAAATGCACTGCGCTAAATGAATATAATCCATCAGGTGTGTGAGATAGGCACTCTCTGGCTGTTGACAACTGCACAGCAATCTATTTCAAACGTTGAAAGGGGGAGTTGTATTAGTTTATGCTCCGGGTCGTACTAAGCAATCATTTGTATGCAGAATCACAGAGGGGCAAAAAAGAAACTGAGTAGCTTTGCTTTGTCCTCTCACTCAAAGAATAGCCAATTTCACTTACATTTGGCCTCTTTAATTCAAACGCATTGGATTTATTTGAACATTGCATTTCCAATGACTAGGCAACAGCTTGCCTAGACTCGCCTTTTAATCAGTATAAAAGCGACATACTGTCCGCTTGTACGGACAAGGATACGATAATAGTATTCATATTTGCAAATAAGATAAGCACCTCTGAAGAGCCCCATGAATGTGTGGCTGGACCATTATCAACCAAATGAGGTTGCCGACACAGCTCGCTGGAGCAACCGCACGGCACATGCTCAGAAGAGGCAGTACCTCAGAGTGTAAGACTGAGAATGAGCCTCTGAAGAAACACACCATCGTTGTATAATCACAATCTGTATGATGTCTGGTTAAGCACATCATCGTTGTATAATCACAATCTGTATGATGTCTTGTTATTCATATTCTATAACTTTTTATAGAAAAGAACAGTAGTTAGTAGTACAAACAAATAAGAGTGGGTTTATATTGCCATAGATCATTGCAGTGGACCCTTTGCATCCAACACTTTCTGTCTGCATCTCACTGAACAAACACCTACCTCTTGGGTCACACTGAGAGAAGAGAGAGGAGAGAGAGAGGAGAGAGAGAGGCGAGAGAAAGTTGATGGGAGAAAGAGAGAGAGAGAGGAGAGGGGAGAGGAGAGAGGAGAGAGAGAGGGGGGAGAGGACAAAGAGGATAGAGTAGAGAGAGAGGAGAAAGAGGAGAGAGTAGAAAGAGAGGAAAGAGGAGAGAGAGAGAGAGAGAGAGGGGAGAGAGGAGAAAGAGGATAGAGTAGAGAGAGAGGAGAAAGAGGAGAGAGTAGAAAGAGAGGGAAGAGGAGGAGAGAGAGAGAGAGAGAGAGAGAGAGAGAGAGAGAAAGAGAGAGAGAGAGAGAGAGAGACTGGAAGATAAGATTGGAAGATAGGAGATCTACAAAGGCTGACTTTTTATATACTGCCTCCATGTCCCAAGAGACTCAGCCCGGTCTGAGTGCTGTTTTTGTTTAGGTGTAATTATGGGTAATGTAGGATGACAGGGGCACACAACCGCAAAACAGCCACCATTACGTCGCTCAGCGAGTGCATCACATCACCCTGCCCCTGACAAATAAAAACACACGGGTGCACACACCTTGAGTATGCACACACACACACACACACACACACACACACACACACACACACACACACACACACACACTCACAGGTCAGAGGTCACCTTGGAGTGTACTCCCTGAGGGTGCCACTGGAGGGAACCCTTATGTTTTCTAGTGTCCAGGTGAGCTTGATTGGGCTTATAGGGTTCACCTGGTGTATGAATATTTAGGTAGTCTGTGGACTGGGCCGGTTGCTCAGGTCTCTTGTTTTGTTTAGTGATTCATGTGCCAGTGCTTTGTTGTTTCTGCTGTGTAAGCGTCTGTAAATGTTCTGGATTTATCCTCACCTCTGCCTGCTGTGTTTCTCTGCGCCTGGGTCCACGTTTGTACGAGACTTATTGTCACACACACACACACACACACACACACACACACACACACACACACACACACACACACACACACACACACACACACACACACACACACACACACACACATACACACACACACACAGTCTATCCCCTCACATGTGTATATGTTAGATTAAGTAACAGTGACCTCCTGCTGTGTTCACAGAAAACAGTGAGACACTTCAGTCATCAATACTGTAGGTATAAAAACAGTTGGCTGGTATCCCCTCACTCGTCTGAGCAGTCGGCTGGTATGCCCTCACTCGTCTGAGCGGTCGGCTGGTATGCCCTCACCCGCTAGTACAATTATGCTGACTGTGATTTGGGTAACTAAGGTAGGCTAAACAGTCAAACTAACGGGACTCAAGGGAAATTGAAGGGACTGTGAGGGAAATGTAAGTAGAGAGGAGGGGAGCAGGATGGGCTTTTTTACAGTTAGATGACCTCATTCTGACCAGTCTGACCAGGCGTGGGCATTCATATCCTGCTATGAGTGACCGTTTTAGCCCATGTTGATGTATAAGCGACAGGTAGCCTAGTGGTTAGAGCGTTGGGCCAGTAACAGAAAGGTTGCTAGATCGAATCCCTGAGCTGACAAGGTAAAAATATGTTGTTCTGCCCCTGAACAAGAGTTAACCCACTGTTCTTAGGCCTTCATTGTAAATAAGAATATGTTCTTAACTGGCTTGCCTCATTAAGTAAAATTAAATAAGCAAACCAAAAAGAAGTAATCAGAGCTAATGAATGCATGCTCATGCCTTCCTATGTGCTTTACGGAGGCATAGTACTACTGCAAAGCCTCTGCACTTGACTCGTGTATTTCCCCAGTGTTGATAGATTTCCCCTGGCCTGCTCTGGTCCCTCTCCTGGCTTTGCACTGTGTGGCCGACACAGCAAAATGACCTGGTGATATATAGGACCAGGCACATTGGGAAGATGACCCTGTACTGTGGGATCCTTACAGTATAAGCCCTGATGTACTGTATGGAATCATGACAAACTTCCATTCCCCATCCCCCACATCCCCTGTGCTGTATCAGAGGGAGGCCTGGAAAGAGGGAGAAACTCCTACCCTCTCTCAGCTGCTGGATCCCCTCTGTGGCGCTCGCCCACTCCTCTCCATTCCACCCTCTCTAACACTTGGTAACCCACCTGTGGGTGACTGTGCACCCTACTATCTTGTCTCCTGTCCTTACAGCACAAGGACATACCCAGCAGTGGTACTGAGAATAATGCTACCGGAGGGGGGAAGACAGAAGAAAAATAAGGGGGGAATATATCAAATATAGAGGGGGGAGAGAGCATGAGAGAGAGAGAGAGAGAGAACGAGGAGATGTTGTACCTCTACTATGCCTCATCTATGATAAACACCATGGACATAAAGGTTCCTGTGCATGTATATATTTCCTTTAGCAACTCTCCAGTGCAGTGGTGTGTGTGTGTGTGTGTGTGTGTGGCGGTGTTCTTGTCATGCAGTTCTTGTCTGTTTAATTACTTTAAGAGTGCTTACAGGTCACATGGAGCTGTATCCCTGAGAGAGAATCCGCTCTTCCTGCCTCTCTCCAACATTAGCATTAGAAAATAACACATTATGCAATTTTATGCTTCATTATCAGTACCTGAGGGATATTTTTTGTGGAAAAAATGTCTGGGCTGTAGAAACAGAATAACCCACCTCCCCCTCTCCATCTCCTCATCCTCCCTTCCGCCCTCTTCCTCCCCACCATCCTGTCTGGAGAGTTGATGAGTTTCTTGAGAGAGGCACCTGAATTGGCACTGTCCACACTCCATTGCTGATTGCTCTATGATTTTACGATTATTAGCAGATATGGGGCCTTTCGGTCAGCGAAAGCTCATTCGCCAGGAAATCATTTCTCAGCTGTCCCACAAATCACAGGCACGGGCTCTGTGGCTCTGAGATCCTTCCCAGCCATATGGATCCTCTCACTGACTCTAGTTACCAGGATGGAGGGAGACACATGTATTTATTTCCTTTATTTCACCTTTGTTTAACCAGGTAGGCCAGTTGAGAACAAGTTCTCATTTACAACTGCAACCTGGCCAAGATGAAGCAAATCAATGCGACAAAAACAACACAGAGTTACACATGGGATAAACAAACGTACATTCAATAACACAACATATGTATACAGTGGGTGCAAATTAAGTAAGGAGGAAAGGCAATAAATAGGCAATAAATAGGCCAATAGTGGCAAAGAAATTACAATTTAGCAATTTACACTGGAGTGATATGTGCAGATGAGGATGTGTAAGTTGAAATACTGGTGTGCAAAATAGCAGAAAAACAAAAACAAATATGGGGAAGAGGTAGGTAGTTGGTTGGATGGGCTATTTACAGATGGGCTGTGTACAGCTGCAGCGATCAGTAAGCTGCTCTGATAGCTGACGCTTAAAGTTATTGAGGGAGGTATAAGTCTCCAACTTCAGTGATATTTGCAATTCGTTCTAGTCATTGGCAGCAGAGAACTGGAAGGAAAGGCGGCCAAAGTAGGTGTTGGCTTTGGGGATGACCAGTGAAATATACCTGCTGGAGTGCGTGCTACATGTGGGTGTTGCCATGCTGAGCGGTGAGCTGAGATAAGGCGGAGCTTTACCTAGCAAAGACTTATAGATGACCTGGAGCCAGTGGGTTTGGCGATGAATATGTAGCGAGGACCAGCCAACGAGAGCATACAGTTCGCAGTGGTGGGTAGTATATGGGGCTTTGGTGACAGAACGAATGGCACTGTGATAGACTGCTTCCAATTTTCTGAGTAGAGTGTTGGAGGATATTTTGCAAATTACATCGCCAAAGTCAAGGATCGGTAGGATAGTCAGTTTTACAAGGGTATGTTTGGCAGCATGATTGAAGGAGGCTTTGTTGCAAAATAGGAGCCAATTCTAGATTTCATTTTGGATTGGAGATGCTTAATGTGAGTCTGGAAGGAGAGTTTACAGTCTAACCATACACCTAGGTATTCATAGTTGTCCACAGATTCTAAGTCAGTACCGTACAGAGTAGTGATGCTAGTCGGGCGGGTGGGTGCGGACAGCGATCGGTTGAAGAGTATGCATTTCGTTTTACTAACATTTAAGAGCAGTTGGAGGCCACGGAAGGAGAGTTGTGTGGCGTTGAAGTTCGTTTGGAGGTTTGTTAACACAGTGTCCACAGAAGGGCCAGATGTATACAGAATGGTGTCGTCTGCGTAGAGGATGGATCAAGGTGGATCAAAGAATCACCCGCAGCAAGAGAGACCTCATTGATATATACAGAGAACGGAGGAGTGTGCTAAAGCAGTGAATAAAGCAAACTTAGGCAGGAGGCTTCTGATGTTAACATGCATGTACCCAAGTCTTTTACGATTGCAGACGTCAACAAATGAGAGCGCCTGGGGATACACAGGGCCTAGGTTAACCTCTACATTACCAGAGGAACAGAAGAGGAGTAGGATGAGGGTACGACTAAAGGCTATAAGAACTGGTCGTCTAGTGCTTTGGGAACTGAGAATAAAAGGAGCAGATTTCTGGGCGTGGTAGAATAGATTTAGGCCATAGTGTACAGACAAGGGTATGGTAGGGTACAAGTACAGTGGGGGTAAACCTAGGGATTGAGTGACGATGAGAGAGGTTTCATCTCTGGAGGCGCCAGTTAAGCTAGATGCTGTCTCCGCATGTTTGGGGGTTGGGACAAGGGGGCTATCTGAGGCATGTTGAGCAGGACTATGGGCTCTGAAATCAAATAAAACAATGTGAGCTGCCCTAAACAACAGTATACAAGGCATATTGACATCAGAGAAAGGCATAAAGAAATCACAGGTGTTGATTGAGAGAGCTAAGACAACAATGGGTGAGCAAACAACAGGTAAACAGCTTGGACAACAACAACGGGTAAATGGCGATGAATGGGCAGAAAGGGTCAGAGTTCGAGGCTAGGCCCGACAGATAAACAAAATGAAGTATTGTGTTAATGAACAGTCCAGCAGGCATCAGCTGTGTAGCCAAGTGATCATAGGGTCCAATGAGCAGCAAAGATGAAACAGGAAGCCTTCTGTAGTCGATTACTATGCAAGACGAGTGGGAGACACGGCGTTCAGGAAGCTAGCAGGCCGGGGCTAGCAGATGGATCAACACCAACATCCACGATGCAGAGGCCGGTTGAGAACACATCGGCCAAATTACATCAGCAGACCAGCCGTGATGGATCGACGGGGCTCCATGTCGACAAGGGTTCCAGGCCAACTGGCAAGAGAGGTATAGTAGTTGGTGTACATAATTTGCTAGCTGGGAAATGGGCCTAGCTCGAGGCTAGCTGGTGCATGCTTCTGGACAAGGGCGTTTGCCACAATAGCCACTCGGTAGCAACTAGCTAGTTGCGAAGATGTAAGGGTGTAATGGTCCAGAGCTTGCGGCAGGAATCCGGTGTTGTAGTGGAGGAAAAAAGCTGTCCGATATGCCCATGGGCTGATATGGTGCTGTGCAGACTGGCAGGTATTATCCTGGCTATCCGGGCTAAAGTGGCTGGAGTTCGAGCTAAAGGTAAAGACCACTAGCAGTGGCTAACAATGCCTAAAAATCTAGTAGCTAATTAGCTGGCTAGCTTCTGATGGAGGTTCCAGTTATAAGGTCAAAAGAATAGCACATCCATACCACATTGGGTGAGGCGGGTTGCAGGAAGGTATATTTAATTTGAAAATGGAAAAAAGAGAATGAAATAACGAAATGTATACAAAAAAATAAAATAATATTTACATGGGACGAAAACAAACACGTCTTACACGCCTCCATCTTGTGACGACATACACACAGACAGGCATGCACACACACACACACACACACACACACACACACACACACACACAGACTACATATTTCACCGTAACACAACGACCCATGACATACAGCCTCATGAAAGTGGCATGTTATTGGAAGAGAGGAAATATTATTTAATTTTTGAACGGTGGTTAAACCCCTCAAAGTACTCATTTTTCCATGAACCTGTAGCCAATTTAAATGAATTGCATGCGTTCAGAGGGGGATCGAGATCGTACAGTTTGACAGGCCTATATTGAATATAACCCTGGTACAAGCATGCATTAGTTATCCAGGGTATATGCATTTTCCATGAGCAATTTCAATTATGCATACACTTGTCTAGGCATTACATCTATACAATCTGCGTATCTTCTTATCTTCTACCAGAGAGAGAGAGAGACAGAGAGAGAGAGAGGGAGAGGGAGGGAGAGAGGGAAATCATCTGCCAGCTCAGTAGCTATAGTCCTTTGACAGTCTTTTACCATTCACATACCATAGGCTGCAATGTATGTATTCTATTGAGCTTTATTGTCGCCTAACCTCCAAAATGGAAGACATTGGGGAATAACTAGTCAATTGTACAACTGAATGCATTCAACTGAAATTCAACTGGCACGGGGGGCTGCCATAATGGACATCTACGTCTTCATCGCCAGGGGAAGAGTGGGTTAACTGCCTTGCTCAGGGGCAGAATGACAGATTTTTACTTTGTTAGCTCAGGGATTCATTCCAGCATCCTTTTCGGTTACTGGCCCAACGCCCTAACCACTAGGCTGCCAGCAATGAGGTGTAGAACTGACCAAAACGTTCTAATCCTAAGGCTAGGCGTCCCGCTAGCGGGACAACTTCCGGTGACACTGGAGTGCACGCAATTCAAATAAATAATAATACAAATTATGGATATTAAACATTTAGCTACATACAAGTGTCTTATATCGGTTGAAAGCTTAAATTCTTGTTAATCTATGTCACACCCTGACCTTAGTGTTCTTTGTTTTCCTTGTTATTTTGTTTATGTCAGGGTGTGACATGGGTGATTTATGTGTGTTGTCTTGTCTAGGGGTTTCGTATGTTTATGGGGTGTTTTCTAATCTAGGTGTTTATGTAAGTCTATGGTTGCCTAGATTGGTTCTCAATTAGAGGCAGGTGTTTATCGTTGTCTCTGATTGGGAACCATATTTAGGCAGCCATGTTCTTTGGGTATTTTGTGGGTGATTGTTTCCTGTGGCTGTGTTTGTGCCACACAGGACTGTTTCGTTGCCAGTTCACGTTGTTATTTTGTATTTGTGTTCATGTTCAGTTTTCGCTATTAAAACATGGACACCTACCACGCTGCATATTGGTCCGATCCTTGTTTCACCTCTTCAGAGGAAGAGGAGGACATCTGCCGTGACAATCTAACTGCACTGTCCAATTTACAGTAGGCTTTACAGTAAAGCATGCTATGCAATTGTCCACCAGCACAGGTTTTATAAATTCACAAATAGTGATTAAATATTCACTTACTTTTTGAAAAACTTTCTCTGATTTGTCATCCAAAGAGTCCCATCTATAGCATGTAGTGTCGTTTTGTTAGATAAAATCCTTCTTTATATCCCAAAAAGTCTCTTTAGTTGGCGCCATTGATTTGAGTAATCCACTCCTTCGACGTGCCAAGATAGGAATCCGAAGATCTACCCTAAACTTGGTTTCAACAAGTCAAAATACGTTTATATTTAATCCTCAGATACCCTAAAATGTAATTCTGCTATAATATTTCATACGGAAAGAAGTATGTTGAATTATAATAGCAGGTGCGTGTCCTCTTCATTGCGCGCGCAGACACAAATGTGGACACCCAGTGGAAGCCATAGGAATTGCATACTGGGAGCTAGATTGTATTATTTCCCTATACAGTCCATTGTAAGAGCATGGGCTCTCAAAACAAAACCAAAAAATCAGGTTGGTATTTTTTAAACATTTTCTCCTCCCATATCTATTGTGTTATAGTCTCCTACATTATTTTAACATTTCTACAAACTTCAAAGTGTCTTCCTTCCAGTGGTACAAATTACATGCATATCCAGCACGTCAGTCAGGCGGAAATTGAGAAAAAAGGACCATAGCCTGAAGAAGGTTCTTAACATTGCAATTTGGAATCTGACTTTGAGAAATATTTCACAAATATGTGTAGATGGAGGAGCCATTGACCGCCCAAAACAGTGGAAGCATGCGCAAACGCTCACACACAAATTCTTGCCCTTTTGCTGAGAAGAACCGTCTCTCCGTCTCCCCTCTCAGGGTAGGGAGGTGAGCAAGGGGGAGAAGACCGGCTCTCTTGAGCTTGTATAACACAGCTACAGAGAGCATACTAGTCTTGGCTCTGTGTGCAGTGTCTCACTGGTCCTATCTCTGGGTGTGTTAGACCATATCAATTTTGTTTAGTCGGTGATCACCGTTGGTCATCGCCTTTCAAAATTTGTTGCATTATGGGGATAAAAAAAATTGACCTGCGCCTACATATCTACTTCATGAACTTTACAAAAATCATGTGATCAAAGGTCATGTAGTTTGGTGACATCGCCTTCAAGTAGCTGCAGTTGGTTCTCACAAACTGCACCATGCAGCCATTGTCTGGCTAGTGGGAGGCACTATTTGTCAGCCAATCATTAGGGTGTTTTTGGTTGACCCACACAAAATCAACCAATGACGTGACTGAAACCTGTATGGTTCAGTTGGTAGAGCATGGTGCTTGCAATGCCAGGATTGTGGGTTGATTCCTGGAGCCACCCACGCATACAAATACAGGCATAGCTGTAAGTTACTTTGGATAAAAGCATTGGCTAAATGGCATATATTATAAGGGGAAGGTAGAGGGCTTCAAACTGTGGCGAATGGCTTAATGAGGTGTGAAGAGAGGGCGGTCTCCTGCAGAGCAATTACCCGTCCCCAGGTAACATCAGGCAGCTGTGGGTCTGGGCTTCTGCTCTAATGGAGGGGCTGATCTACGGGCTGGTGACAGGGAAGATTACAGGCAACACCATGCCATTAGCCATCACCAGTCCTTTACAGACACTCAGACATCCATGGACAAACAGCATGAATAACAATGAAAAAAGCACACTATCAACCAACAAACATCCCACTGTTTGGTTGCCTCTGTGTGAGATCATGTGTGTGGGTTTGTTTCCCAAACAAAGCAGTATTCCTATCTCCCCTGACTATTCCCTGTCCGGCGGTAGGAGAAAAGCGAATAAAACCAGAAGTTTGGTTTTGTCATGCTGTGCAAGTAAAGGAGAGAGAGAATATAGAAGTAGTGTGTGCTTTGTCTTGACTGTGGGAACTGGTGAGTAAAAGTCAATCTTCTGCACAAGACCCATCTGCATGGGTTTCCTGTACAACTTGTGAAAAGTTTCATCCTTCACTAGTCTACGACATGATGCGGTCTTCAGCTTTTGATCATAAATCACACGTGATAAATTGGCCCTGTCAGAAGTGGGTTGCCGTGAAGGATTAGGTGGCGGACCTAAAGAAAAAGAAAAGGTTCAGCATTGTACTTTTACACGGCTGTATGTATCTTTGCTTCAAAACAGTTGGACACATATAGCATACATACCAGCATACCTTATGGAATAATGTTGTTTTCTATCTATCTCCAGTAGAGTTACAAAAGCCTGCTAACTTTCCCAAAATTCCCAGATCTTCCAAAGAAATCTAGCTGGATGATTTTCCAGGTTACTCCCTCCTGATTCCCAGGATTTTGGGGAAAGTTACCGGATTTTTGCAACCTTTGTTTAACAGGTGTCCTGACTCTCTGTGGTCACTGAAGATCCCAGGGCACTTATTGTAGGAACTATTCCCTGGGCCGTTACTGTAAATGAGAATGTGTTCTCAGTCAACTTAAATAAGGGTTTGAGAAAATACATATATACACATGCAGTACCAGTCAAACATTTGGACACACCTACTCATTCAAGAGTTTTTCTTTATTTTTTGCTATTTTCTACTTTGTAGCATAATAATGAAGACATCAAAACAATTAAATAACACATATGGAATCATGTAGTAACCAAAAAAGTGTTAAACAAATCAAAATATATTTTAGATTTTAGATTCTTCCAAGCAAACCAGATGGGATGGCGTATCCCTGCAGAATTCTGTGGTAGCCATGCTGGTTAAGTGTGCCTTGAATTCTAAATAAATCACAGACAGTGTCATCAGCAAAGCACCACCACACCATCACACCTCCTCCTCCATGCTTCACAGTGGGAACCACACATGCAGAAATCATGCGTTCACCTACGCTGCATCTCACAAAGACAGTGTTTGGATCCAAAATCTAAAATTTGGACTCATTAGACCAAAGGACAGATTTCCACCGGTCTAATCTCCATTGCTTGTGTTTCTTGGCCCAAGCAAGTCTCTTCTTATTATTGGTGTCCATGAGTAGTGGTTTCTTTGCAGCAATTTGACCATGAAGATGTGTCTGTTACTTGAACTATGTGAAGCATTTATTTGGGCTGCATGGTAACTCTAATGAACTTATCCTCTGCAGCAGAGGTAACTATGGGTCTTCCTTTCCTGTGGTGATACTCATGAGAGCCAGTTTCATCATAGCGCTTGATGGTTTTTTCAACGGCACTTGAAGAAACTTTCAAAGTTCTTGAAATATTCTGTATTGACTGACCTACATGTCTTAAAGTAATGATGGACTGTCATTTATCTTTGCTTATTTACGCTGTTCTTGCCATAATATGGACTTGATCTTTTACCAAATAGGGCTATCTTCTGTAAACCATCCCTACCTTGTCACAACACAATGTAACGTTCGTCGTTGGGAGAAAGAGAGGAGGACCAATGTGCAGCGTGGTAAGTGTTCATAGCTTTTAATGATGTACTAGAACACTGAACAAAACAATAAATAACAAACCCGTAAGGTGAAAGACAAAAACACTAAACAGGAAATAATCACCCACCACTCAAAAGTGAAACCAGGCTACCTAAGTATGGTTCTCAATCAGGGACAACAATTGACAGCTGCCTCTAATTGAGAACCATACCAAGCCAAACACAGAAATCCCAAATCATAGAAAAAAGAACATAGACATCCTACCCAACTCACGCCCTGACCATACTAAAACAAAGACATAACAAAAGAACTAAGGTCAGAACGTGACACACAACTGATTGGCTAAGGGCATTAAGAAGGAAAGAAATTTCACAAAAGAACTTTCAACATGGCAGACCTGTTAATTGAAATGCATTCTAGGTGACTAACTCATGCAGCTGGTTGAGATAATGCCAAGAGTGTGCAAAGCTGTCATCAAAGTAAAGGGTGGCTACTTGAAGAATCATAAATATTAAATAGATTTTGATTTGTTTAACACTTTTTTGGTTACCACATGATTCCATGTGTTATTTCATAGTTTTGATGTCTTCACTATTATTCTACAATGTAGAAAATAGTACAAAATAATGAAAAACCCTTGAATGAGTAGGTGTGTTCAAACTTTTGACTGGTTATCAAATTAATATTTGTGAGAATACCCTCTACTCCTTCTCCACCATTCAAGTGGGACTAGGTATGTCTCACAAACTCAAACAAGCAAAAGCACACTGACAAAGATGTTTTTCATGGTTCACCCTACATCTACATGACGCAGTATGTTGAAATGATTCCAAAAATCATTCTGATTTTGCATGGCTGAGCTAGCAGCAAATAGAACAACATCTTTTCTACTAAAATGCATGCAGTCAGTGTGTGGAGTACAAGAGTTGGCATTGCTGAATGAAACATATCCCTGGGGCCTCTGCTCTGCTGTGCTCTGTCCTCCACAGGGGAAAAGCCTGAAGTATCTTCAGATAGATATTCCACCACGAGTTATTCATAAAGGGAATAAACAAGCTGTCAGTCTTTACTCCCATCTCTCACACAAACACGCACACACACATGCACATGGTGCGCACGCATACAGTCACCCTCCCTGCTCGGAGTGGGACAAGGTAGGGTACACGCCTGTCGTCCTTCCCCTTTAACTCGGGAGACCTTGGGGTGACCAGTGGGCCACGCCGGCAGTGACTCGCTAATTACACAGTTAATATAGAGAACAGACGCTCGCAGGCAGTCGGGATGGGGCTGTGATAACTTTGGCAGTAAAGCCATCAACAGGCAGTGTAAACTCTGACCGGCGTGTCCTTGGAGGCTAAGGATGAGCAGGGAGTTGACAGAGGGGTTGGACAGATCCCGGGGGAAAATGACAGTGAGAGAAAGAGAGAGAGAGAGAGAGAGAGAGAGAGAGAGAGAGAGAGAGAGAGAGGCCGAGGGTGAAGGGACGAGGCCAGATAGATTTATAGACAAATTGCATCTGGTTTTATGTACAGTATGTGTGTGTGATCCCAATCATTCCAAGATTGTAAACTAAGGGATATATGTGTGAGAGGCTGGTGCCCACAGACACTCATGCACAGATACACAGAAACACTGACGTACACAGAGGCACACACATCCACACCACTACAGTTACTCGTTACTTGTCCAAAATGATTTTGGATTACGTTCCCCTTAAGAGGTGTTAGAAGAAGACAAAAAGGATCCATCAAACTTATTCGGTGTGTCATCATCGTGATCTCTGACTTGCAGTCAGACTCGCTCAGGTGGAACAAATTTAAACCTCCGCCTTTTTCGAATTGAATGTCATGGAGAAAACAGAAAGGTGTCATGGATTTTTTTTAAACCATCCTTTCTGAATTTAAACGTAATCCAAGAAGAAGTCATCTAGTTTTTCAAAAGTATTTGTGATCTGAGGTGTTGCTTGCATGTGTTGCAGGCACCCACACACACATGCTGCCAAAACATAATCAGCCAGTCAATACATATGTGGATGCAGATATGTGTACTGTATCAATGTACTGTATGTGCATAACTTTCATACCCCTTCCTCTCCTAATCAACATATATCTGCACCACTACAATCTATAGAAACCTGCACTGTAAAAACATTACTGTAATTTTACTGGCAGTAATTTACTGGCAGCACAGTAGCCAGTAGATTACTGTAAACTGAGAGTAAAATACTGGCAGCACAGAAGCCAGTAAATTTCTGTAGATTTACAGGAGCTTTACTGAAACACAAATTTACAGTGTATTATTGCAACTCTTGACTACAGCAACATTCTGTATTTCTATAATTGTATTACTGGATGCACAGTAGTTAGTAAACTGTTGCAAATTTACAGTGCAGGCAGCTAATGCCAACGATGGGGAGTATTTCTGTTACATGTATTTGATATAGGTATTTCAGTAGTTTCAATATCTATTTTGTCATTTGTATTTCACTGGACTGAATTTTCATGTGTTTTGTAACAGTTGAATTAGAGTAAAAGCATGCTGGGTATTATTCTAATGATCTCTTCCCTCTAACAAGGCCACATTTGATCAAAATACAAATAGTTTGAGGGTGAAGCTCATTGCAAGTGGTTTTGTCCAGAGCGACTTACGCTCAAGTGCATTAAACTAAGACTGGTGAAATGGTTTAAAAATAAAACTTATCAGAGTCATAGCAAGTAAAACCATCTGTAATCGTTACTGAGAATGTTGTTGTAGTTAGGGATACATTGGTCTTCGAGGTATTTTGTGTTTGTAACAAGATACCTTTTGTTATACGTTGCTGTAATATTCACAGCAATTCGCCACTAACTTGCCAAAAATACAGTACAGTACTGTAAAATGTGCCCACTATACTGTAAGAAAGTAAATGCTACTGTAATTGTAATAATGCTATTTTACAGTATTTTACATGGGATTGTGCAAGCAGATTGGCTGATAGGTATTATTATTATATTACAGCATATTTATTAATATTTGGTGTTTTACATCACTTTAACGCCTTATATCGCCTGAACAAAGGTTTCCAAACTGACTGTGATTACAGAGCAAATAAGACCTAAAGGATTTGGCAAAACGCTCAACCAGTAAAGGTTTGGGACTTGATGCCACTCTGGGCATGCCTCGAAATATGTTAATAAGCCAGTCATTATTTTTCCACAATGCACCACCATTTCCAGAATGCTGTATTAAATATACATCAATACTGCAATACAGTACTTTATTGTTAAATTGTATTGTAATACAATTACAGCAATTGCTAACAGTGTATCTCTTTTGCACCCATTAGTGAGAATGCTGTACCCCACAGAATACAGTACCATACCGTATTTTTGTCATGTAAAAACATTGTCCTGTAAATCTATAGTAAATCACTGGCTACTGTGCTGCCAGTAATTTACTGTTATTCAGTGCACCCAAAGAAATACAGTACCACAAAATAATTTGTTTCATGAACACATTTTGAGATGTGCCTTTGTAAGAGGCTCTATTAGTTTCACCTGTTAACTGAAACGTGATAGTAGTTCTCTGTGTGCGGGACAGATCAGAGTGGCAGCAAGTCTCAAACCTTTACAGGTTGAGCGTTAAGCCAAGTCCTTTCGATCAGTTTTGCAGTGATGAGAAACCGAGGCTTTCACCAAATTGTGCCGAAAAACGGTGCATTACTCCGAGCTTCATTATCAGTTCACGTTGAACAGGAATCTGCCATTCAGCACTAAATAGCAGCGTATGGTTATCAGATAGAGGTATTTATTTCTCCGTTGTTTAAATAAGACCGCAGCAGTAAGTCATTGGCTTTGGTAGCCTATATTGAGTTGGAAGACCAGGTTTGCATCTTTCAAAAACGCGTCCCATTTTTGCCTTCAAGTTGACTATTTAAAAAAAGCTGAATCTATGGCATTATTTAGGATTCATAAGACAGAAGCTTATACCAAATAAAACAAATTTGCAGAGGGAATTTTTGAAATAGCGTGCCTTCAATGGGATTTGAACTCGTACCCTCAACGTTCCACAGTTCCATACTCTACCTGCTAAGCTACCAGGCCAGGTGAAAGTCAACAGTGACATGTACAGAATCCTAATTATATTTGTAATTATGGTGTCCAGTAAAGGTTGGTGTATGATAGTAGCTTGGAAACGAAAAAAAGCACCTGAACCATGGCGAAATCAGTGGGATTTTGCATTTCGCAACACACGGTTGGAAAAAACATGTGATCAAGCGAAGCTCCGGACGTCATCGATGACGTACTTCTGATAAAGTGATACACGCATCGGCACACTGCTTCGAAGATAGCTGCTTAGCGATTTCGACGCATGCCTCAGGGCTCCAGTATCAAACGTAATGTCACTACTGTTTTTCCCTGTAGTCACTGCCAGTTTAGAAGCCTTTGTTAAGGCCTCCACAAGCGAAAGTGATATAAAACACATAATATTCACTGGTGTGCTGTAATATATAATTACGTAGAGCAGCCGCACATGTCCCTGGCTGGCACAGAACCTTCCCCATAATCTGCCCTTTGAGGGGAGAGAGTGTTGAGCACAGATTGCACTCTCTGTGTGATCTACAAAGGCATCTTCCCTCTATTCCCATCCGGACCTGGAGGAAACAGACAGTAGTAAGTGGCCTTCAGGAACATCTGATAACAACAATTAATTCAGCCAATCTATGTTCGTCAGCGCTGAGGCTGCAGGTCAGGGCCCGCGTGGAGGGGGTCTGAGTAGAGCACATGCTCCTGACAGCACAGCGAGACAAGGGCCTGGCCTAAACTCAGACACACACACACACACACACCAGATCATGCCGGATGATTAAGGATTTATGTACAACCTCCTCTTTATGCAGAAATCAAAAGAAAAATACGAGGATGTCGAGACCGGATAACTGAAACACAGCTTGGCTTCACCTCCAGCTCTATTTCATTTTACGTCAACGTTTTGGGGAGGGGGATGGGTGTTGTATATGCTGTTGAGGAAGATGTCTAGATGTATTTTGGGTGTTGGTGAGTGTCTGTGGAACTACAGGTGTTATTTCTGCTGCATATGACGGTTTGACATAGAAAGCAAAGTGGGAATAAAACGTAGCATGATGAATGCCTGTTCATGAGACTAAACTGTAGCAGGGGTTCCAGCCCCCCACACACTTTCTGCCTCGCGTCTGAGTGTGACAGGTATGACATCCGGTGAGATCACATTGACAGTTCCAGTCCGGGCTCTCCTCCCACCGCCATCGCACACATTTCCCCACATGGTATACACACATAGACGCACACACATGCAGGAAACTCATTAGTACATCATCACCATCCTCCAGGTTCACTGCCACGAAACAAATGAGCCGTTCTGGAGACATGCTGGTGAAGTCTTTGTCGCTTTCATTTTTTAAATCTTTAAAAAAAAGATTACTCTCGTCTCCCTTGCATTAGTGGTCTCCATACAGTGAGTCGTCCAGGAGCATAGGAACAGAGCTGTCTTCTCTTCCTTTTATCCTATAATCATCTCCTGAATCGTTACCTGAGGGCCTTAGATACCCCCGAGCAGTCCAACATGCCACACAGCTTCACTGTACCCAGACCTCAGTGGTCCTAATTAGGCAAAATACCAGTGGAGAGGGGGACAAAACATGGCTCTCAGTTCTCCTGTCCACAAAGGAGCTGCTGGGGACACTTGGGGATATCACAGGCAATTTGCTGCACAACTCAACTCCTATTGCCAAACAGAGGCTATTCAGCTGAGCATCGCTCGTAAGGGACGGTGTTTCATGCACATCAAACGCCAACGGGTGGCGCTTGAGATCAAATGGAGAAGGGCAGGTCTCCGTCGCTCCTCCTCTCCTCTCGAGACCTCATCGAGATGGATCAGACTCGGGCAGGTCTCCGTCGCTCCTCCTCTCCTCTCGAGACCTCATCAAGATGGATCAGACTCGGGCAGGTCTCCGTCGCTCCTCCTCTCCTCTCGAGACCTCATCGAGATGGATCAGACTCGGGCAGGTCTCCGTCGCTCCTCCTCTCCTCTCGAGTCCTCATCGAGATAGATCAGACTCAATTCAAAGGCTGTCAGGAGCAGCTTGGTCCCCCTATGCTGATCGTGTAGGTGACATTTTTAAGAACTGATGTCACATAGCTGGACAATTTCCACTTTAGTCTTTTTACGACAGACAGACAGGTTGGATGCATTTCCCACACAATTTATTACATCGGCCTTGACATCGCAAGAGCAAAAGTACATCATATATTCCTCTGTAAAGGCTGTCTGAGGACGCAGCTTTGAAGATGTCATTATTAAGGAGAAATGATACGAGGACATTGGAATTCCAAAGTGAAACGAGCGGCCTTCCATCCAAGCAGACACGATAGCAGCATCCCATTCCATGGAACATAAAAGTTGTACCCGCCAGTGTGCAGCCCACCGCTGAAAAAGTGCATAAAAGCAAGAGGAGCGGCTAGTCGGCGACATAGTGCCTGATGAGGTACAACTAGGAGAGTAAATCACCATGCCTAGTGCTCTGTGTGTGTGTGTGTGTGTGTGTGTGTGTGTGTGTGTGTGTGGGTGTGCATGTGTGTTCCCTCTCCTAACACCAGAAGTGGACAGTAATTGCGTTTGATTGGATTTTCTGGCCAACTGGATCAGTTTATTGCCTTGAATCACAGGTCGTGGTTCGGCCGCTGATGGCTATTCAGTGAGACGTGTGTTTGTCGTTCACACACGCAGGTTATGTTTATCTATCATTTATTCCACCCCAAAAATGTAAAAGTGCGTGCCTGTGTATATGATTGCATAATGACGGGAGGATGGTTCTGTCTCAGGCATAACAAAGGCATGGTTTTGGCATGGTACAATTAGTGGTTGAAAACGAGTACCACTTAGAAAGGGTGTAATTAGCCCTTTACACCTGCGTGTCTACTGCTGCTTGGCTGCTGGTACTAAATCCTTTGGCTCAACAATCAACATAACCAGGAGTTATTGAAAAATGCTAGAATGCGATAAGTAGGAGTAAATCAATCGTGTGGGAGGGGGCAACAGAGGTTCAGTTGCATCAACAGAATGATTTAGAATCTATGATAACTTCCATTACTATAGGACAAGAGTTTCTCTAGACTCTGTCATGACCCAGCTAGAAAGAAAACAGACTCTAGTTCCAGCCTGCGAGTGGTTCCTTGTCAGGTCAGTTAGTTAAACTCAATATAGCTACAACATAAACAATCACACTCGGAGAAACCAGAAACTGACAGAAAAGCACAACAACTCATTTACACCCTGATGGTGCGATGGGATGAGAGCCTTATCACACATCCATTTGTATTACAGTGAGCTAGCAGGCCCCACTCCGTTTATTTGGCTATATAGATTTGTTGTTGATGGAGCGCTATGCTTGTGCCACCTGCCAAATGGCTGTGGCCGAGGGACCAGTTGAGAGCTAAATAGATTTTTATTTGCAGAGCGGATAAATGAGCTAGCTCACTGTAAAATGACATAACCAATCAGCCAGTGGAATCAGAACAGGACATCCTCAAATGAAAAACAACAAACCTGCCGGTATCTTATTGGAGCTTCTTGTTGTATTTCTGTTTCCCAATGTCCTAACAGATATCGCATTTAACTCTGGTCAACATGAACCATCGGAATCAATTAAGTCTTGGGAGTGTGTGTTTATTTGCCAAGCAAAAGAGATCGCATTCACACACACACACCCACTGTGGTCAATTAAAAAACCCAAAACGTTTTCACAATAAAGGATCTGTGGGAGCTGATGTTGAACGTCGACCCAGCATCTGTCCACATTGAATCTCAAACTCAGAAAACGATTGCACTAGTCTATCCCCAGTTGCAGCACAAAATGCACAAAACAAGTGACTCCCTGTATGCCCCAAAATTCCCTCCGTTATTTCGGGAGTAGCTACTTGCATCTCTTTGGCCTTCTCCTCTAGCAAATTACCCCGACTCTGACTGTAACCACTCAATCAATCCCCACTCAACAGTTAAAAGAAGCAATCGAGCTCAATGCCAAAGCAACACATATTCAGAAGTAGCACTGGATTCTAGGCACTCAGCAAAAAGGAGGGTTTTTGTTTTGAACCAAAATTGATTTTCTGTCATTTTCACAAATATTTTAACTGTATATGCAATTGCTGCATTCTCCATATCCACTGAGGTGGTTTGGTTTTGTGCTGTAAGGGGAGAAAATCACATGGGATTGACACAATTCACATGGCAGTGAATTGGCTTGATTTAATGCATCCAGTTCCTTATTATCATAACTATAGGCTAGCCGACCTGTGGTATTGACGCTCTCTTCATTATTCTTCCACTTAGACGTTCACAAACTTCCCCAATGTTCCTTTCAAGCTTCGTGACTCAAACTGAAAAGTGTCTCCCGCTGTTGGCAAGAGCGTTTCCCCTAACTGCCGCCACTGAATCGCAAATCAAATAATTATGCAGTTGCTTATTTTACTTATGATACAAAGTGCTCAGGCAAAGGGGAGGCAGAATGCAATCCTTTCAGAAGAAAGAGACAAACAGCGATTGCCTTGCGGATGCTGCATTCAGGACGGGGCTAGTGAATAAATCAGTCTCGTTTAAAGAACACCTGCAATATAAGCAACAAGCTGGGTGAATATATGCAGCCGGCTGGCTGGCTGGATGTTGGTTTGAGGTTTGAAAAGAGGGGCCCTGTTAGATAAAACACTTCCCGCGCTACCATGTGTGTGAAGAACCATTAGCAGTTAGCACCAGCTTCTCCCGATGCTTCTGGAATCTAGTAACATGCCCTCAGAGCCCAACATCTGTGTCAACAGACAGCGCATCGGTTGGCACACACAGTACCTACCAACAACCATACAACATTGTACCAACAACTTACCACCATGTAGTGCATGTACCGTGCAGACTGGTACGCAGGGCAAGCGTAGAGCATCCAACCACAGTGTATTTTAATGATTTATATTTCAACTTTATTTTACCAGCTATTTAATGGAGAATAATCTATTTTACAGGCACAGAGAACAGTGTGCTTTATGCTTACAAACCACAGAGCACCACAATGATTGGCACAACCATACAGAAGCCATGTAGAGTAAATTAACAGTACGTGCTTCACACAAGGACAGACAACACTGGCAGGTATAAGATACAGTATCTGTTTCTCATGCAGATATGTCTGTGGCATGTGCGGCCATCGTTGGCCAGAGCCCTAGCAGCTAGCTAAACCTCTCCAGTGGCCAACATCAGCGAGATAACTGTCACCTCATGCCTGCAGAGCACACACATACATACACACACATGGCGGGACACACACAAACGCACACATACGCATGCCCACACCCACATACACACGCACAAGCATACACCGTATGCACGCTCGCACACACATACAAGAACACACAGAGAGCTGTCAGGGCCATCTCAGCGACAGGCTGATGATCATATCAGAGTCAGTGTTGGCTGAGGGCCAGGCAGAACCCAGCGGCCAGATGGCATTTCATAGATCCTGATACAAGTACAGGCTGCTGAGGTCAAGGCGTAGAGGCAGACAGGTCAGACAGGTCGAGAACCTCCCCCAGTCAGTCCCTCCATCCAGCTGTCCGTCTGAGGGAGAACGAGAAGGAAGAAAATGCTACAGGATGTGCCAACGTTGCTAATTTCTTGCAGTGGTCTAAGGCACTGCTTCGCAGTGCTAGCTGTGCCACTAGAGATCCTGGTTCGAGTCCAGGCTCTTTCGCAGCCAGCCGCAACCGGGAGACCCATGAGGCGGCGCCCAATTGACCCAGGGTCATCCGGGTTAGGGACAGGGGTGTCCTTGTCCCATCGTGCTCTAGCGACCCCTGTGGCGGGACGGGCACAGTGCATGCTAACACGGTCTCCAGGTGTATGGTGTTTCCTCCGACACCTTGGTGCGACTGGCTTCCTGGTTAAGCGGGCATTGTGTCAAGAAGCAGTGCGGCTCGGCTGGGTTGTGTTTCGGAGGACGCACGGCTTTTGATCTTCACCTCTCCTGAGTCTGTACAGGAGTTGCAGCGATGGGACAAGATTGTAACTACCAATTGGATATCACGATATTGGGAGAAAAAGGGGTACAAAAAAAGAGAGAGAGACAGACAGACAGACAGAAAGAGAGAGGCACATAGGGAGGGGAGAGAAAAAGCGACATTTACATCGTACAGACAGAACGTGCCAGCATTGCTAACTCATCGCTAATTGCTAACTGTATAAACATTATGAGGAAGGGAGACAGAGAGAGATATAAAGAGAGAGAAGTTTTCATCATATAGACAGAGGTAGAAATATCTCAAGGATTTATGGGGCCACGTAGATAAATGGTTTGAGGTAAAGAGTGCTGTGTAAGCAAACACTTCCAATATCCCCTCTCATTTCTCACCAAGATGGCAAGGCTGAGTGATGGGCAAATGCCACAGTCTATTTGCATTGTGTCCAGTGATTCATCTCCAGAGGGCGAGATTTGAGATGCTGTCAACTGAGCAATGCATTATGGGGGCTCAATGGTATTCTGCTACACTGCAATTTTACAATACAATTTTACAGTAAAGTATTGTATTACCTGTTTTGCTCCATATTTACAGCAGCATACTGTGAATTATGGTGCATTGTGGGAAAATGTTGTGGGCATCGAAATAATCTCTGACTCATTTAACACATTTAGAGGCGTGGCTTCAAAGTTAATAATTGTTGCACCCGTTAGTGAGAATGCTGTACCAATTGAACTGATATGTCGTAGTAGTCCCTTGACAATGTAATATATTTAAGGGGCAATCAGTGACAGTGGGTCTTAAACCTTTAATGGTTGAATATTACACCGTCTCCTTTCGCCCTGTAATAACAGCCAGTTTGGAAGCCTTTGTTTAGGCCTCTAGAAGGGCAAGTGATATAAAACACCAAATATTCATAAATATGCAAATACCTAGCAGCCAACGTGTTTGCACTAATCCCATGTAATTACAGTAAAATACCAACATGACGTAGCATTTACTTTCTTACAGTATTGTACTGTCATTGCTCTGCATTTTCCACTAACTTACAAGAAGCTGGTGATTAGTTGCTGTGAATATTACAATAACATAGCATGCACTAACCAGAGACAGGCTAAGATATGTTCAAAAGGTGTCTTGTTAAAAATACAGGATATGTTGAGGACAGATGTATCCTTAACCACAACAACATTGTCAGTAACGGTTACAGAAACATCTGACTTTCTGTGACTTTGATATGATGTCCCAGATGTGCTCAATTGGATTCAGGTCTGGGGAACGGGCGGGCCAGTCCATAGCATCAATGCCTTCCTCTTGCAGGAACTGCTGACACACTCCAGCCACATGAGGTCTAGCATTGTCTTGCATTAGGAGGAACCCAGGGCCAACCGCACCAGCATATGGTTTCACAAGGGGTCTGAGCATCTCATCTCGGTACCTAATGGCAGTCAGGCTACCTCTGGCGAGCACATGGAGGGCTGTGCGGCCCCCCAAAGAAATGCCACGCCACACCATGACTGACCCACCACCAAACCGGTCATGCTGGAGGATGTTGCAGGCAGCAGAACATTCTCCACGGCGTCTCCAGACTCTGTCACGTCTGTCACGTGCTCAGTGTTAACCTGCTTTCATCTGTGAAGAGCACAGGGCGCCAGTGGCGAATTTGCAAATCTTGGAGTTCTCTGGCAAATGCCAAACGTCCTGCACGGTGTTGGGCTGTAAGCACAACCTCCACCTGTGGACGTCGGGCCCTCATACCACCCTCATGGAGTCTGTTTCTGACCGTTTGTGTAGACACATGGACATTTGTGGCCTGCTGGAGGTCATTTTGCAGGGCTCTGGCAGTGCTCCTCCTGCTCCTCCTTGCACAAAGGCGGAGGTAGCGGTCCTGCTGCTGGGTTGTTGACCTCCTATGGCCTCCTCCACGTCTCCTGATGTACTGGCCTGTCTCCTGGTAGCGCCTTCATGCTCTGGACACTACGCTGACAGACACAGCAAACCTTCTTGCCACAGCTCGCATTGATGTGCCATCCTGGATGAGCTGCACTACCTGAGCCACTTGTGTGGGTTGTACTCCATCTCATGCTACCACTAGAGTGAAAGCATCACCAGCATTCAAAAGTGACCAAAACATCAGCCAGGAAGCATAGGAACTGAGAAGTGGTCTGTGGTCACCACCTGCAGAACCATTCCTTTATTGGGGGTGTCTTGCTAATTGCCTATAATTTCCACCTGTTGTCTATTCCATTTGCACAACAGCATGTGAAATTTATTGTCAATCAGTGTTGCTTCCTAAGTGGACAGTTTGATTTCACAGAAGTGTGATTGACTTGGAGTTACATTGTGTTGTTTAAGTGTTCCCTTTATTTTTTTGAGCAGTGTATATATATATATATAAATGTAGTACAGTGCCTTGCAAAAGTATTCATCCCCCTTGGTGTATTACATCCTGTAATTTAAATGGCTTTTTATTTGGATTTCGTTCAATGGACATACACAAAATAGTCCAATTTGGTGAAGTGAAATGGAAAAAATAACTTGTTAAAAAAATATATTATTATTTAAAGCGGTGCATGCCTATGTATTCACTCTCTTTGCTATGAAGCCACTAAATAAGATCTGGTGCAACCAATCTCCTTCAGAAGTCACATAATTTTGTTAAATAAAGTCCACCTGTGTGCAATCTAAGTGTCACATGATCTGTCACATTATTTCAGTATATATACACCTGTTCTGAAAGGCCCCAGTGTCTGCAATACCACTAAGCAAGGAGCACCATGAAGACCAATTAGCTCTCCAAACAGGTCAGGGTCAAAGTTGTGGAGAAGTACAGAACAGGTTTGGGTCACAAAAAAATATCCCAAAACTTTGAACTTCCCACAGAGCACCATTAAATCCATTATTAAAAATGGAAAAAATATGGCACCACAACGAACCTGCCAAGAGAGGGCCGCCCACCAAAACTCACATACCAGGCAAGGAGGGCATTAATCAGAGAGGCAACAAAGAGACCAAAGATAACCCTGAAGGAGCTGCAAAGCTCCACAGCGGAGATTGGAGTATCTGTCCATAGGACCACTTAAGCCACAGTCTCGACAGAGCTCGGCTTTACGGAAGAGTGGCCAGGAAGAAGCCTTTGCTTAAAGAAAAAAACAAGCACAAAAGGCATGTGGGAGACTCTCAAACATATGGAAGAAGGTGCTCTGGTCAGTTGAGACTTCAATTGAGCTTTTTGGCCTTCAAGGAAAAAGCTATGTCTGGCGCAAACCCAACGCCTCTCATCACCCCGAGGATACCATCACCCCGAGGATACCATGTTTTTCATCGGCAGGTCCTGGGAAACTGGCCAGAATTGAATGAATGATGGATGGCGCTAAATACGGGGAAATTCTTGAGGGAAACCTGTTTCAGTCTTCCAGAGATTTGAGACTGGGACGGAGGTTCACCTTCCAACAGGACAATGATACTAAGCATACTGCTAAAGCAACACTCAAGTGGATTAAGGGGAAACATTTAAATGTCTTGGCCTAGTCAAAGCCCAGACCTCAATCCAAATGAGAATCTGTGGTATGACTTAAAGATTGTGTCACGACTTCCGCCGAAGTCATTTTTCCTTTTCCATTGGTTTTGTCTTGTCTTCCTTCACACCTGGTTCCAATCTCATCAATTACATGTTGTGTATTTAACCCTCTGTTTCCCCTCATGTTTTGTTGGAGACTGTTTTATTGTATGTTTGTGCAAGTCATGTGTCGGTGTGCGACGGGTTTTGTACCCACGTATGTTATTTTTTGTATATTTTGTTTTTTGGAGTTGTACTAGCACTTATTAAACGACTCCGTTTATACCAAGTTCGTTTTCCTGTGCCTGACTTCCCTGCCACCTACACGCAACCATTAGAGATTGCTGTCTACCAGCGGAACACATCCAACTTGAAGGAGCTGGAGCAGTTTTGCCTTGAAGAATGGGACAAAATCCCAGTGGCTAGATGTGCCAAGCTTATAAAGATATATCACAAGAGACTTGCAGCTGTAATTGCTGCAAAAGGTGGCTTTACAAAGTATTGACTTTGGGGCGGGTGAATAGTTATGCACGCTCAAGTTTTCCGTTTTTTTTTTGTGTCTTATTTCTCGTTTGTTTCACAATAAAACATATTTTGTATCTTCAAAGTGATAGGCATGTTGTGTAAATCAAATTATACAAACCGCCCATAAATCTATTTTAATTCCAGGTAGTAAGGCAACAAAATAGGAAAAATGCCAAGGGGGTGAATACTTTCACAAGCCACTGTACATATTTAATGTTTTTTTTTTTACTGCAACTGCCAACCACAGGAAGACTCAGGATCCCATTCCCAATGAGTGTAGGCAGCCTGCTGCTGCTGCTGCCTGCTGCTGCTGCTGCCTGCTGCTGCTGCTGCCTGCTGCTGCCTGCTGCTGCTGCTGCCTGCTGCTGCTGCTGCTGCCTGCTGCCTGCTGCTGCCTGCTGCCTGCTGCTGCTGCCTGCTGCTGCTGCCTGCTGCTGCTCATCAGATGGGGGGAGGAGAGGAGGTAGGACATCCACGTGGGTAACTGATTAATACAAACAATTTAAATAAACTGTATAATAAATAAATGTGACTGGTCAATTGTGTGAGTCAGGGGCTGGGCCCAAGCCCGTAGAGAGCCCAAGACGCAAACAAATGTCAGATAAAGTAAAAACATATATTTTGTAAAGATCATAATATTGTATCCAACCACAGGAGCCTGCTCTTTATGTTCAAAACACCACAGAGAGCACAATTTAACCAAAGAGGATCAATAGTTTATTAAAAAAAGAAGGATTAAGTTTTTATCACAAGCTCATACAGGTATCAGCATAAATTGTCTTAAAAGGGTCCTGCAGAACAGCTTCGATGAGCCTTGGCATAGATTCTACAGGTGAAACCTAAACCACGCCAGGAGAATGCACCCCACACCATAACATATACGTTGTATCCCTTGTTTACTCAAGTGTTTCCTTTATTTTGGCAGTTACCAGTATGCCTACAGTCGGGAAGGTCGCAGTTTGGGCAGCATGCGCGCCAAATATAGGCTACAGCTTGTGGTGTATAATCCATAGAATGGTCTTGTAACCTCACTTTGGCAATTTGATGGTTAAGCTCATGGGTACACTAGCAATGGATGCCAGTCCTGACTTGAGTGGGAACGGCCATCTATGGATTATATTTCTATGGTTTGTTTGCCTTTTGCATGTTTCAAAATACAATCTCCTAAAAAAAGTTTCAGTTCGGAAAGCAAATGGCTAAGGCTGAAAAGAGAAGACTAATCTGCCTCTAGAACCAATAGAACCAATTTGTATCTAACAGCAGCACTTGTTTCAAAGTAGCTCATCTTGAGATAGGCTATTGCCAAGACAAGCACATCGGCCACCACCGTGAGTAGCCCATGGCTTCATCTTTATCATTAGGCGAGTCAGTGTACCATTGGAAAAACAAAGTCCCGGGGCCTAGGATTTCTTAATCTGTCCCTGGCTAAATTTCCAAAATGTCAATGTCAAAAAAGAGCCTTTGGCAAGCACACTGCTGGGTGTCATTTAGCAGACACTCTCATCCAGAGTGACTTACAGTCAGTGTATTAAACTAAGGTTAACTAGAACATACCACAGTCATAGGAAGTGAATATATGATGTTACTGTCACAGAGAATGTTGTAGTTAAGCGGGTTACTTGCAAATATATATTTGTATTAGAAAATACAAAATACATCTATTCTAATTATATTTTTCCAAAATAGGCTACATGAATTGTAGTTCAGGCCAGTGAAAAACAAATGACAAAACAGGTATTGAAATAAATATATCAAATACATGTAACAGAAATACTGCCCGTCGTTGGCACTAGCTACCTGCACTATAAATCTGCAACAGTCTACTAACCACTGTGCTTCTGTGAATGCAGTAAACTACTGTAAATGTACAGTAAATTACTGGCTACTGTGCTTCCAGTAATTGACTGTAAAAATGACAGGATTTGTTTTTACAGTGTACAAATTCCTGTGTAAAAACGTTCAGAGGAAGACATTTTTTATTCTGAGCAGCAGAGAGGAATTTGAAATACACTTATGCATCCAAACGTTCTCTCTTTTTATTTTAGAGAAGCCAGAGAAACATGTTTTCAAAGGAATATCAAAGTCAGCCTTAGTAAACAGTAGCCCACTGGCTTTTGATTTAAACATTTGTTTTTTTATCCGGAAAGGCTTAAAAAAAAGGACTCAAAAATGTAGAAGGAATCCTAGAGTAAGGGTAACTGTTTGATTGCTGTGGTGAAGATATATTATAAAGCTATTACTATGCATAATTATAGGCTAATATATTTGTGTACTTAATGTCTACTCTGTGTTTCAACTTCTTTATGTAATGTAATCTTGGCTGCAATTCCCCAGGCTTTTCATTAAAACAAACTTACAAATTCTCATGGTCAGCACAGCAGGTCACACTGACACAAGATGCTTTGTTGCATTAGTACACTGTTAGGTCCTCTTCGTGTGGCCGTTAGTGTGGCTGGTTTGGGCAAGGAACATGGAAAAGGGAGAGGAGGGTTTGCTCAGTCATGCCTACAAGGTCACTGGCTATCCAGCCAGTAATAATTGTTCTCCATCTCACAGCTCCATTTAACTGACTGATGCATTTTGACATGTCAGAGCGATAGAGCCAGTTAGCCTCTGGGATGTTGAATTAGAGCTGGGGCTTAATGCGGTGGAGAAGATTGCTGGCCCTGATATGAGGTTACAACTGGACCCAAATCAATAAGATGAACACATTTAACACATTGAAGTCAGTGATGCAGGCCTCACTCTTATAGCCATACCTTAGAGGACCATGGGACCGGTAAATGTGGACTGAGAGCGCGCGCACACACACGCACGCAGTGTGATCTGCTGTGCTGACCATGATAATGTGTCAGTCTCTCTCTCTCTCTCCGCAGATTCACATTGATTTGACTGAATGATAGTCTCTTGGTTACTATGGGAGCTACAGAAAAAAGCTATACCTTCCTCCTTTGCAGTACCTGTTGACCCACACTCAATTCCACGCAGAAAGGCACGCACACACAGCTGCAGTATGGTGGTACCTGCTACCTTCCTTATTATATACATAAACACAAACACACACATCCACCCTCACACTCCTCCCCACAACACACACCTCACATGGGCAGTGTCAGCCAGGGGAGACGCGTGGCAGCGGCAGGCCAGCTGGGACACTCTTTGTTCTGGTATGATAATTAAACGGAGGAGCAGCCGCCTCAAAGTGACGCGGCTGTCACACTATTTCATGCCTCTGACAGTTCCATTTCCTCCCGACAGCCATGTGGCGCAGCCAAGCCTCCATATAACTGCCACCACACCACCACCTTCCAGCGGCCTGAGCAGCTGATTTATGTACGAGGCGTGTGCAATTATATGCTCCCTCAGGGACCAAACCTATTTGATTTTCAGGGGCAATTAAACAGTCCACCATTGGCTCGCAAATGGAATATGATATACTGGGAGATACTGATGAGTCTGAGCTTTCCAAGGGAGGACTTCGCAACAAACAGACCCCCAAAAAAGGGCATGGAGCAGGATTGCAGAGTTTTACTGTATTGATCATTTCTAATGACATCTACCAATGATTTACAGTGCCTTCAAAAAGTATTCACACCCCTTGACTTTTTACACATTTGTTGTGTTACCAGGTGGGATTTTGAGGGATTTAATTGTCATTTCTTGTCGGGTCATGTATAACTCTTTGGTAGGTAAAGCCCCGCCATATCTCAGTTCACTTGTCACCATAGCAGCACCCACCCGTAGCACGCGCTCCAGCAGGTATATTTCACTGGTCATCCCCAAAGTCATCTCCTCCTTTGGCCGCCTTTCCTTCCAGTTCTCTGCTGTCAATGACTGTCTTATATCTCCCTCACTAACTTTAAGCATCAGCTGTCAGAGCAGCTTACCGATCTTTGCACCTGTACACAACCCATCTGTAAATAGCCCACCCAACTACTTCATCCCCATATTGTTATAATTTTTTTGCTCCTTTGCACCCCAGTATCTCTACTTGCACATTCATCTTTTGCACATCTATCACTCCAGTGTTTAATTGCTAAATCGTAATTATTTAGCCACTATGGCCTATTTATTGCCTTACCTCGCTAATCTTACTACATTTGCACACACTGTATATTTTTCTATTGTGTTGTTGACTGTAAGTTTGTTTTTTCCATGTGTAACTCTGTGTTGTTTGTGTCACACTGCTTTGCTTTATCTTGGACAGGTCACAGTTGTAAATGAGAACTTGTTCTCAGGTGACCTACCTGGTTAAATAAAAATAAAATAAACACAAAATACTCTCTAATGTCAAAGTGGAAGACAAAGTCTAACATTTGTAAAAGATTCATTAAAAATAAAACACAAATATATCTTGATTAGATAAGTATTCAACCCCCTGAGTCAATACATGTCAGAATCACCTTTGGCAGCGATTACAGCTGTGAGTCTTTCTGGGTAAGTCTCTAAGAGCTTTGCACACCTGGATTGTACAAAATGTGCTAATTATTCTTTAGAAAATTCTTCAAGCTCTGTCAAATTGTTTGTTCTAACTAGGCCACTCAAGAACATTTAATGTCGTCTTGGTGTGCATCTCAAGTGTAGATTTGGCCTTGTGTTTTTGGTTATTGTCCTGCTGGAAGGTGAATTTGTCTCCCAGTGTCTTTTGGAAAGCAGACTGAACCAGGTTTTGCCCCCCCCCCAGAAAAAAACCTCCCTAGTCCTTGCTGATGACAAGCATACCCAGAGCATGATGCAGCCACCACCATCCTTGAATATATGAGATTGGTACATTTGATAACTATTTTGTTTCTGAGAAATGCAAACTTGGAGTGCATTTTAATTTTAAAAGGCTTCTAATGATTGTAATTTCCACTTAGAAATGTCAGACTTGATGATTTTTTCCCCTAACGAAAAATGTCCATTAATTATAATCCACATAATAATCCACATTTCCTTTTATTTTCCTGGTGTAGCAAGCTGGGTCAAATTAAGATCCTACATCTGTACTCAGTGATGTTTTTTTTTGTTGGATTTGCTCCAAACGTAACCCTTTGTATTCAGGAGATTTTTTTGCAGTTTTACTTTAGTGCCTTATTGCAAACAGGATGCATGTTTTGGAATATTTGTATTGTGTACAGGCTTCCTTATTTTCACTCTGTCATTTAGGTTAGTATTGTGGAGGAACTACAATGTTGTTGATCCATCCATCTCCTATAATAGGCATTACACTCCGTAACTGTTTTAATGCCACTATTGGCCTCATGGTAAAATTCCTGAGTGGTTTTCTTCCTCTCCAGCAACTGAGTTATATACCTTTGTAGTGACAATTTTTCTTTACCCATCTAACAATAGTTGCCCTTCTTTGCAAGGCATTGGAAAACCTCCCTAGTCTTTAAACATCATGTTGAACAGTATTATTGCACACAGAGTCCATGCAACTTATTATGTGACTTGTTGAGCAAATATTTACTATTTACCCCCCCCCCCACCAGAGTAGCCTGTGAGGAGAGAGCAAGCCATATGTGAATCATATTTTGAAATCGCAGTGAGACTTCTCAGATGTAACACGGAGAACGGCACAGAATGGTCTTTGGGTTCAGCTGACAGAAAATGGCACAGGTGTACTGAAAGAAACTGTGAAAGAACCCGTATGGTGTAATGGAAGGAGAAAAATGAGAGAACGCCAGCTTCACAGATGATGGAAACTATCATGAAAGCATGTCTCTTTCCTCCTGTGTGTGTGTGTGTGTGTGTGTGTGTGTGTGTGTGTGTGTGTGTGTGTGTGTGTGTGTGTGTGTGTGTGTGTGTGTCTCTACTGTACAGCAGGTGCGAGTTCATAACCTTTTGATCCTTTGATGTCCGACTGAGGGGAGAGGAGGAGGAGAGGTGGAGAAGATGAGGCAGGAGGAGGAGAATCCAATCTGTCTAACCTCATTAGACATGTATTTTCTCCCCAGCTTCTGACAACTCTGCTTTTGACTGAACCATGTTCATTATCTGGACCCCGTCCTGCCTCATGTGAACAGCCCTTGAAACAGGTTTCTATCACTGTGTGTGCGTGATGTGTGTATTCATGTATGTTGACAGGCCCTCACAAAGGGGAAGAAGAATATAAAGAAAATGGTGGTATCGATCTGTACTGAACGCCTAAGTACAGGTGTAGGATCTGCACTTGAGAAAGGGATCCTGCAGCAACAGGAAATGTGAATTATTATCTGGATTATAGTTAATGGACATTTTTTTAAACCTGTATCTAATTTTTGTAAATAACGTCTTGAACAGAGGCATTCTTTTTTTCACTGAGTGTTAAAGCACTGTCTCTATCTCAGTCTTCATAATGCCTTAGAAATCATCATCACTTGTTAATTAATTCATGCATTTATGCATCTATGCACTCATGTGTGAAGGTTTTGCACTGAGGTAGGTTTATATGTTAACTTTCAGTACTTCTAAGAATACATTAGAATAAGGTGATGACTGTGCCTTTTCTATAAATGTCATAATTACTCAACATTGTGGTGTTATTTGACTGATTTTTTAAAAAATGACAGTACCTTCACACTTCTCTTTCACTGTGAATGCGAAATGAGTCTGAGAGTGATGGTAAATTGTCAAGTCGAATCTTGTCCAGCGACGTTGTAAAAAAAGAGACGTTGTCGGTCGAGGGGAAACAGCTCAGGTTAATTTAAGGCTATCACGTCAGCTAATTTGTTTTAAACGAAACCGTTGTTGGCGTGCGTTCAGTGTGTGTCCAATTAGTGGCTGTGTAACTTCAGGACGGAGCTTCTTCCTGTCACATTTGCCAAAGCAGACAGCTGAACATTAGTCATGAACTGTCAATATAACTGTCTCTTGCTCTCTCTCTCTCTCTCTCTCTCTCTCTCTCTCTCTCTCTCTCTCTCTCTCTCTCTCTCTCTCTCTCTCTCTCTCTCTCTCTCTCTTTCTCACATGCAGGAAGTGAGACGGATTGGTGAGAAATCATCCTCCTCTGAGCATCTTGCTCATCCCCAGGCCTTGAGTGAGATTGCCTGCAAGACTGCACTAATCTAAGAAAGTTGGAGTTTGACACGCAAGACTCAGCTACACCGGTTTACACAGTGTATTCTCTGACACAACACTGAATATGAGAAGCAGCAAACTACAAAGTCTACCCAACAATGACTAGTCTTTTCAGCATCAATCAAACTGTCGCTTGCTAAAAACTAGGCATGGTTTATCAGAAAGTCTAAGTATTCATAGTTGTTGTAAACAACAATTTGAGGTGGTTCTAATAAAACATCATTTCACACCAAGAAATATGATTTCGTGAATGTATCGTGAATAAATGAGAGATGTTTTTCCTCTGAAAACAACACACACATCATAACTGTCATGGGAAAACTGTCGCCACATCAATCACAAAGTGCATACATGTTTGTTTTTATGAAAAGCTACGTTGTGCGATGACTAAAACGGGATGTTGATTTGTTTTCTGCAAGAAAATATGCATGGTTATATCGACGTCACTTGAAGCAGAATGAGGGAAAAATAACACAAACCATTCTAAAGGATTCAGCTTGAATATGACGTTATTCCCTTTGAAGAGAACTACCACAACAGTCTGGCAAGCGCTGAAACGAAATACTCTGAAACGGAGGTATACAAAAACTATCCTCTCAGAACCAGACTTGCTCCGAAGAAGGTGAGAGACACGTTGGCGCAATACAAGGACAGCCAAAGGTTGAAAGAGAGACAACGTGAACGCAGTGTGAAGACTGTATCTCTGTGTGGATAAACACGCACCTTTCAGGTTCATGGGAAAACAGGGGGCCTCCAAACACGTTGTGCGAACGCGTCACGGCGTCGTCGTCTAGTTTCTCGGTGTTTACCTGATGGATGACATGATCAGTGAAGAGAGGCAGGAAAACAGCATGTGCTGTATAATCTATTCCACCTCTGCCAGACACTAGGCAGCGTTTTATTGCTAATATTAAATATATAATTTAGTAAGTCACCGATCTTATAAGACGGGCGATATAGCGGGATGAATGGCATGGAAAGTTCTACAGTCAATGGATGAAGTTATATAGTGCATGCCGTTTTCAATTAGAGCACGGCAATCATCAATATGAAGAGAAAAAAGTTTTAAAACAGGGCTTGGTGCCGTGAGAACCATCAGATGATCTCTTCCTAGCACGAATATTGACTACTTACGTTTTGGAATCCAATGACTAATTTGTACGGTTGCAATTAGGCTAAATGTCAGTCCACTTGAGCCCGCTTGATCTCATCTTAAAATATTGCAATTTAGTTTTGTCTCCGTTTGTTTGTGAAATACACATTGCCTCAAGGAGATGCTTTAAAAAAAAGGTATGGTTCCTTTGGACTCTTAATGAGAATGGGAAAAGTTAGCTAGTGTATGAAATATGCAAAACATAATGCAAAATAATGCAGAAAATTCCAATGAGAGGATTTAAAGCAGCTAACAACAACACACCTCTGTAGCTATTGAATCAAATGGAGCCCTATAAGACTCATGTTTGCCAGCTACTAGAGAGATAACACCAAATAACCATGTAAATAACATAGTGATTACAAAGAAATAAGCATTCACGTTTGAATTGTTTTGTATACAGTACATGAGATGATTAAATGCATGCCGATAGTGAGCCTCATAGCGGGATGCAACACCAACAGCAGGGCTTAATTTCCACTGTGCTTTCTGCATCCTTAATGATGGCATTGATTTATGGCTAAAAATCGTCCCAATCCCACCTGTGAATATCACAAGATGAACATTTGTCAGAAGCCCCGGCAGCATCTATTCAGTCCTACCATCCGGGATGGAGAGCTCGGGGAGAAGGTAGGAAGAGCATGGGGCTAATTTACCTTTATATACAGTATATATATTATTAGTATTGTATTATTATATTACCTCCCTCGACTGCAGTCACTCCTGTTGTAAATATTGTGACTTTTTAATCAGCACGAGTCAACGAGGATGAGATGCTGCGATAGGGTAGGGAGGGGGAGAGGGAGAGAGAGAGGTAAAGGGCGGAGAGCATGGGAGTTGATTCATCCTCTTGATGCTTTTTTCCACTGACATGTTCGCTGTTCGCAATCCACCGTGTAATCCATCACGGAAACATTAATTGTGTGCGGGACTCTTCCAGGTCTCCAGGACAAAGTCGCTAATGAAGGGCCTGTCATAGTGACTCTTCCCTAGGATGAGAGCCTGGAGAGCGGGGAGGGCCTTTTACAAGCCTCCTGGAGGCCCAGCCCGGGGCCAAGCCTTAACTTCCTAACTTCTCTGGATCATCTGATCAAGACAGATATCCCAAAGCAGTATCCCAGGAGAAGCAGTCACTAGTTCTGACCCTGTTGAGACTTTTTCACCCAAAGAGACAGTGTTCGCTTACACATTTAAACATGTCCAGACACTGTAGACCATAGAGAATTAAGCAACAAAAACAAAGAGAACCTTGATGGATTGCAGACACGGAAATGTCTCGGATGGACGTACCTCAGTATCTTGGCTGTTTAAAGCTCTGACCCGGTAATTACCAGCAACTCCTGTGCAACCTCTCAGCTCTCTACTCTCTCTCTCTCTGCCCCCAATGTCTATGTGTTCACCGGTGGAAAAGGTATTGCTAACGACAGAAGAAGGTTATCCAATTTATCTTCAGGCAAAAACCTTTCAAAGCAAAACTCCCATATCCCCACTGAGCACAGATTGCTAGAAGGCAAAAATACAGCAAACAGCTGGGACTTGAAGCCAGGTCCAGACCAGGCTAAGAAATAACAGCACCAGAAAATACATTTCAATTTTTCACACTTCCAGATCATGTGGAGGTCTCTCTCAAGGGTTGCCCTCTAAGAGAGTATAGGCTCCTGGAACATCCATTATGGATTTAATAATATATGCTGTGGGGAAGGATATGTGTGTGGTTTACCGTTTATATGGTTTAAATGATATAGAGTATATTCTCTACCTCAAAGAATAAAGTAGCAGCTGTGGAGTGTGTCTTGATACTACTGTTGAATGACGCCTCATTCATTTCAAAGAGTATAGGTAAAGGAGAAAAATACAAATAAACTGCATAAACAACAACACCACCAGTAGCTCTAGGGAAGGCGAATTTTCCTTCCTGCTGCATTTTTCATTCAGGAGGTCATTCTGTCTTTATTGTGATTACTCAGCAATTACACAGGCACACACGTTTGTTTTACTATCCTTTTGGGGACCAGACAATTGATTCCCATTCAAAATCCTTTTTCCTTGGGGGACTGGCGAAATGTCCCTACTCTCTCTCTCAAACACACACACACACACACACACACACACACACACACACACACACACACACACACACACACACACACACACACACACACACACACACACACACACACACACACACACACAACTGAAGGAACTTGATTGATAGGCTGAAATGTCTTGGTAGCTATTCAAAAAAATATATATTTTACCTTTAACTAGGCAGGTCAGTTAAGAATAAAAACTTATTTACAATGACAGCCTACCAGAGAACAGTGGGTTAACTGCCTTGTCCAGGGGCAGAACGGCAGATTATTACCTTGTCATCTCGGGGATTCAATCCAACGACCTATTGGTTACTGCCACCACACTCTAACCACTAGGCTACCTGCCGCCCCAGGTTGCATTGTTCAAATGAAGTACTTTGTAACACCAGAACTAGTGGCAACTGAGCTGCCAACAACGCGAAGGAGATGAAAACTATAACATTGCTTGAGTATTGAAACACATCATCCGGAGATGATTTGAAACATTACATGGTGTGTTGTAACACCACTTAATCAAGTGTTGTGCAACACCTTGCCAGGGACGAGGGGCACTATTGCAAAAGGTTGAAAACCCAAGAAGACATTTAAAAAAATGTATCAAAACAAAAAAAAATGTATTGAAGCACCTTTGGCAGCGATTACAGCCTGGAGTCTTCTTGGGTATGATGCTACAAGCTTGGCACACCTGTATTTGGGGAGTCTCTCCCATTCTTCTCTGCAGATCCTCGCAAGCTCTGACAGGTTGGATTGTGAGCGTTGCTGCACAGCTATTTCAGGTCTCTCCAGAGATGCTCGATCGGGTTCAAGGCTCGGCCACTCAAGGACATTCAGAGACTTGTCTCGAAGCCACTCCTGCATTGTCTTGGCTGTGTGCTTAGGGTCGTTGTCCTGTTGGAAGGTGAACCTTTACCCCAGTCTTAGGTCCTGAGCACTCTGGAGCAGGTTTTCATCAAGGATCTCTCTGTACTTTGTTTCTCATGGTCTGAGAGTCCTTTAGGTGCCTTTTGGCAAACTCCAAGCGGGCTGTCATGGGCCTTTTACTGAGGAGTGGCTTCCGTCTGGCCACTCTACCACACAAGCCTGATTGGTGGAGTGCTGCAGAGATGTACTTGTACTTGTACTTCCGGCGCCGACAGAGATGGCCGCCTCGCTTCGCGTTCCTAGGAAACTATGCAGTTTTTTGTTTTTTTACGTGTTATTTCTTACACTAGTACCCCAGGTCATCTTAGGTTTCATTACATACAGCCGAGAAGACCTACTGAATATAAGATCAGCGTCAACTCACCATCAGTACGACCAAGAATATGTTTTTCGCGATGCGGATCCTGTGTTCTGCCTTACTACCAGTGCAACGGAGTGGATTACATGCAGCGACCCAAAAAACGACTCAGAAAAAGAGGGAAACGAAGCGGTCTTCTGGTCAGACTCCGGAGACGGGCACACCATGCACCACTCCCTAGCATTCTTCTTGCCAATGTCCAGTCTCTTGACAACAAGGTTGATGAAATCCGAGCAAGGGTAGCATTCCAGAGGGACATCAGAGACTGTAACGTTCTCTGCTTCACGGAAACATGGCTAACTGGAGAGACGCTATCCGAAGCGGTGCAGCCAGCGGGTTTCTCCACGCATCGCGCCGACAGAAACAAACATCTTTCTGGTAAGAAGAGGGGCGGGGGCGTATGCCTTATGACTAACGTGACATGGTGTGATGAAAGAAACATACAGGAACTCAAATCCTTCTGTTCACCTGATTTAGAATTCCTCACAATCAAATGTAGACCGCATTATCTACCAAGAGAATTCTCTTCGATTATAATCACAGCCGTATATATCCCCCCAAGCAGACACATCGATGGCTCTGAACGAACTTTATTTAACTCTCTGCAAACTGGAAACGATTTATCCGGAGGCTGCATTCATTGTAGCTGGGGATTTTAACAAGGCTAATCTGAAAACAAGACTCCCTAAATTTTATCAGCATATCGATTGCGCAACCAGGGGTGGAAAGACCCTGGATCATTGTTACTCTAACTTCCGCGACGCATATAAGGCCCTGCCCTGCCCCCCTTTCGGAAAAGCTGACCAGGACTCCATTTTGTTGATCCCTGCCTACAGACAGAAACTAAAACAAGAAGCTCCCACGCTGAGGTCTGTCCAACGCTGGTCTGACCAAGCTGACTCCACACTCCAAGACTGCTTCCATCACGTGGACTGGGAGATGTTTCGTATTGCGTCAGACAACAACATTGACGAATACGCTGATTCGGTGTGCGAGTTCATTAGAACGTGCGTTGAAGATGTCGTTCCCATAGCAACAATTAAAACATTCCCTAACCAGAAACCGTGGATTGATGGCAGCATTCGTGTGAAACTGAAGGCGCGAACCACTGCTTTTAATCAGGGCAAGGTGTCTGGTAACATGACTGAATACAAACAGTGCAGCTATTCCCTCCGCAAGGCTATCAAACAAGCTAAGCGCCAGTACAGAGACAAAGTAGAATCTCAATTCAACGGCTCAGACACAAGAGGCATGTGGCAGGGTCTACAGTCAATCACGGACTACAGGAAGAAACCCAGCCCAGTCACGGACCAGGATGTCTTGCTCCCAGGCAGACTAAATAACTTTTTGCCCGCTTTGAGGACAATACAGCGCCACTGACACGGCCTGCAACGAAAACATGCGGTCTCTCCTTCACTGCAGCCGAAGTGAGTAAGACATTTAAACGTGTTAACCCTCGCAAGGCTGCAGGCCCAGACGGCATCCCCAGCCGCGCCCTCAGAGCATGCGCAGACCAGCTGGCCGGTGTGTTTACGGACATATTCAATCAATCCCTATACCAGTCTGCTGTTCCCACATGCTTCAAGAGGGCCACCATTGTTCCTGTTCCCAAGAAAGCTAAGGTAACTGAGCTAAACGACTACCGCCCCGTAGCACTCACATCCGTCATCATGAAGTGCTTTGAGAGACTAGTCAAGGACCATATCACCTCCACCCTACCTGACACCCTAGACCCACTCCAATTTGCTTACCGCCCAAATAGGTCCACAGACGATGCAATCTCAACCACACTGCACACTGCCCTAACCCATCGGGACAAGAGGAATACCTATGTGAGAATGCTGTTCATCGACTACAGCTCGGCATTCAACACCATAGTACCCTCCAAGCTCGTCATCAAGCTCGAGACCCTGGGTCTCGACCCCGCCCTGTGCAACTGGGTACTGGACTTCCTGACGGGCCGCCCCCAGGTGGTGAGGGTAGGCAACAACATCTCCTCCCCGCTGATCCTCAACACTGGGGCCCCACAAGGGTGCGTTCTGAGCCCTCTCCTGTACTCCCTGTTCACCCACGACTGCGTGGCCACGCACGCCTCCAACTCAATCATCAAGTTTGCGGACGACACAACAGTGGTAGGCTTGATTACCAACAACGACGAGACGGCCTACAGGGAGGAGGTGAGGGCCCTCGGAGTGTGGTGTCAGGAAAATAACCTCACACTCAACGTCAACAAAACTAAGGAGATGATTGTGGACTTCAGGAAAAAGCAGAGGGAACACCCCCATCCACATCGATGGAACAGTAGTGGAGAGGGTAGCAAGTTTTAAGTTCCTCGGCATACACATCACAGACAAACTGAATTGGTCCACTCACACAGACAGCATCGTGAGGAAGGCGCAGCAGCGCCTCTTCAACCTCAGGAGGCTGAAGAAATTCGGCTTGTCACCAAAAGCACTCACAAACTTCTACAGATGCACAATCGAGAGCATCCTGGCGGGCTGTATCACCGCCTGGTATGGCAACTGCACCGCCCTCAACCGTAAGGCTCTCCAGAGGGTAGTGAGGTCTGCACAACGCATCACCGGGGCAAACTACCTGCCCTCCAGGACACCTACACCACCCGATGCTACAGGAAGGCCATAAAGATCATCAAGGACATCAACCACCCGAGCCACTGCCTGTTCACCCCGCTGTCATCCAGAAGGCGAGGTCAGTACAGGTGCATCAAAGCTGGGACCGAGAGACTGAAAAACAGCTTCTATCTCAAGGCCATCAGACTGTTAAACAGCCACCACTAACATTGAGTGGCTACTGCCAACACACTGTCAATGACACTGACTCTACTCCAGCCACTTTAATAAAGGGAATTGATGGGAAATGATGTAAATATATCACTAGCCACTTTAAACAATGCTACCTTATATAATGTTACTTACCCTACATTATTCATCTCATATGCATACGTAGATACTGTACTCTATATCATCGACTGCATCCTTATGTAATACATGTATCACTAGCCACTTAACTATGCCACTTGGTTTACATACTCATCTCATATGTATATACTGTACTCGATATCATCTACTGTATCTTGCCTATGCTGCTCTGTACCATCACTCATTCATATATCCTTATGTACATATTCTTTATCCCCTTACACTGTGTATAAGACAGTAGTTTTTTGGAATTGTTAGTTAGATTACTTGTTCGTTATTACTGCATTGTCGGAACTAGAAGCACAAGCATTTCGCTACACTCGCATTAACATCTGCTAACCATGTGTATGTGACAAATAACATTTGATTTGATTTGATTTGATTTGAGATGGCTGTCCTTCTGGAAGGTTCTCCTCTCTCCACAGAAGAACTCTGGAGCTCTGTCAGAGTGAACATCGGGTTCTTGGTCACCTCCCTGGTCCCTTCTTGCAAGATTGCTCAGTTTGGCCGGGCAGCCAGCTCTAGGAAAAGTCGTGGTGCTTCCCAACTCCTTAAGAATGATGGAGAGCACCGTGTTCCTGGGGACCTTCAATGCTGCAGAAATGTTTTGGTACCTTTCCCAGATCTCTGCCCCGACACAATCCCGTCTCGGAGCTCTACGGACAATTCCTTTGACATCATGGCTTGGTTTTTGCTCTGACATGCACTGCCAACTGTGGGACCGGATATGAACAGGTGTGTGCCTTTCTAAATCATCTCCAATCAATTGAATGTACCACAGGTGGGATCCAATGAAATTCTAGAAACATCTCAAGGATGATCAATGGAAACCGGATGCACCTGAGCTCAATGTTGAGTCTCATAACAAAGTGTCTGAATACATATGTAAATAAGGTATTTCTGTTTTTCATTTTTAATACATTTGCAACAATTCCAAGGCCTGTTTTTTCTTTGTCATTATGGGGTACTGTTGTAGAGGTGTTGTGGGAGAATGGGGTGGGGGGGGGTACTCATTGCCTGGTCTAGTCAGTATGCCCCCTCTGCAGAATAGCTGACAGGTCCTTTATAAAAATTATAAAACGGGCTTAACAATGAAGTTTAGTAATTAATTTAACATTTAAAAAAATGACACATTTGATGGCCTTTGTGCCCCCTGTGGGCATGACGCCGCTGCATGCGCACGCACGCACACACACACACACACACACACACACACACACACACACACACACACACACACACACACACACACACACACACACACACACACACACACACACACACACACACACACACACACACACACACACACACACACACACAGTGAACAAGAAGAAAATAAAGTGACTGGGATAATAACATATAATGGCTGAAGATCAGAGAGAGAGAGAGTGTGACGGACTGGGTGATCAAGCTGGAAAAAATGAGAGGAAAGACGTCCACAGCTGTTAGCAGCTAAACACTGATTAAACACTGATTAATCAACTGAGGCTGGGGGGAGTTTTTCAAGCTTTCACCAACCACTTCTACAGGCCTGAGTAGATAGATACACAATCATGAGGCATTGTGATTTAGAGCCCTTTTAGCTTCTTAATAAGACTGTGGTTGTCAATCAATGTCTGAATATATTCCATTGTAAAATGTTTCAATAATTGAATCTCCATCAGATTCCAGGTTTTCCCAAAAAGCAAATGCATACTGAATGAGCGGACAATTCGGCTAGTTAGTAGGCCTGGTAGCAGGATCCCTATCTCTGAACAGGGAATTCTCCAGTGTTAAAGGGATACTTCCGGATTTTGGCAGAGGCCATTTATCTACTTCCCCAAACTCGTGGATAACATTTGAATGTTTCTGCGTGTGGTTTAAAGGCAGTTGCTAACTAGTGCTAATGCAATGACTGGAAGTCTATTTGTATCGGTAAAGTATCGTTGTTTCGTGAAACTACATCTAACTTCCTTCATACATTGCCAAAATCCCGAAGTATTCCTTTAAATCAACACTGACAGTGCTACATTTAACACGGGTCCAGTATCTATACGGGTCCTCACCTTTCGGTGTTAAATTAACACATTGTTTAGTGTAAAGCCTTATTTGCTTATACCACAGTGTGTCTTTGAAGTTAATTGTACAAGGGTCTCTAAATAATGGTAATTTAACATGCTATTATTTGCTTAAAATGTGGTAGTAAATACGTTTTACAGTGGTAAATATGAAATATTTAGAGCGCTCATTGCTTTGTTTTTCAGGTGGGTGTGGGTACTGGTGTTCCCCGTACCCTCCGTGGCCAGAAGTAGTAGATTATTTATTTACCTTTATTATTGTCTATTAATATTTGTTTTCTTTACTGGATCATCTGATAATGGGCGACAATATCACTGAACAACTTGCCGACAACTGGACACCAACGCACATCCAATCCATCCACCAAGTATACGTTAATGACAGTAGACCTATAGTTGACTCTTCCGGTTAGAAGCATTCAATTTATTTCAACGGCATAGGCCTACATTATTTGGGATTTCTGTGCCCATGCAAACTGTTTTCACGGAGAAACATAATGAAATGTTACGTAGCCATAGTTACACATACAGTGCATTTTCCCAGATCTCCAAGATCCATGATCTGTACAGGGTTTAAGTTCACCGTTCTAATTCAATTGTTAACTGCTTAATAATGACAAGTAACACTGTCATAAAGGTCATTAATGTCACATGATCTGGGACGACTCCAAGCATTAACTCATGAAATATGGACAACTCATGAACTCGTGTTTTAGGCCTATATTGAATGTAGGCCTCCTATCCTGCATGTGTTTGTGTGTTTAAAATTGCTTTGGCTGAGAGCAAAGTTCCCCCTGCTGTGCAGAGTGCAGAAGAATATCAGCCTATGGAGAGAAGCATAAGATTGACCTTCACTCAACTTTCTAGAGTTATCCCTGTTTGTTAACACTATCAATGTTTCCCTTTACAGTGGCATTTGTGATCGAATCAACACAATATTAGCCACTTTCAACGCAACTCAATATTAGCCACTTTCAATGCAACATCCCGAAACAAAAGAAACTATGCAAGCGATTTTGTTGTAAGCAGAACAGATCAGGGTCGGATTTTATTGCACAACTTAGGGGTACTCTACACAGACCAGTGCGGCATAGCCAATCAGAGCTGCAGTAGGCCTGCATGCAAGTAGACCGTTGCCATGTATGGATCTGTGTCATTTACTATGAACTGGACAGTGTTTACAGCTGTTGTAGATGTGCTTGTTTTGAGATCAAAGCAAGAGCTGCATGTAGCCATGTGTGCACATTTAGCTAGTTAGTGAGTTATTAGCCCAGTTACAGATGCTTTGTAGTCAGCAATATGGGAGTGATTGCTTCCTACAAGAGCACAAACGTGTACATTTCATTTCTTTGAAAAGCAAGTCAAGTAAAGAGCTTTTTTTTGTCTTGGAGTGGCAGTGCTGTATTTTGAGACAGGCTTGAATAAGTGAAGTAGCCAATAGGCAGATGGTAGCAACATGTGTCTTATTCTCTGTATTAATGGTATGGGAATAATAATACATTTCATTTTGTAAAGTGGTTTCTTGCATCAAACAACACAACTTTTTCAGTCACCTCATTGTCTGAAGGACAAGTGGATAAACAGGTTAGGCCTACATTGAACACAACACATCGGCTGCTGCTGTAGGCTGAACGATAGAACAGCTATTTCAGTGGCAAAATGTTATGGGATGCATTTTCTCCATGTTTTTTTATGGTCAGCCACTCTGGTAGGCCTACGTTATGACCAAATATCCACAGCAGCCTACTTAGCCGCTGTTAAAACTGTCACTTAAAGCAAGTACAGCCTCAGTGTTCACAGTAAACGTTCAAGTTTGCGGTCAGCAGACCTGAACGTTGCTCAGAGGGAACATTGGCTGAGAGGGTCAATACAGAGACGTCTCCGAATGTCATGGTGTAATTTGCAGTGGTTACCACCCATGACTGTATTTGTTAGTGGCAGAGACATGGTTGTTGTATTCATACATGTTCAGTCTCGTGGCCTTTACCAAGTGAGCTCCTAAGCGAATATATTATTCATAAATTCAATTATTTAACACAATACAACAAATGTTTAATGAGGCTTTATTTTGAGGGCCTCGTTTCACCCTAATACTGTTGCCTCAAGGTTTTCAGGCCTGCAAGTCATATTTGGTTAGTTTAGAAAAATGTATGTTATTTATATTTGAGTATACAATTAATGAATCAATCAATGTAGAATCGATGCAGTCATTGCACTAACGCTGGTTGGCAATTGCGCTAGCGCTAGTTCAAAAACATAAATATTAAAGCAAACATTTTTTAAATTTTAAATACAATAGAGCATGCTGGCAAATATGATAATGATGGGTGTGGTTTTTGTTTAACACTGGTTATTAACACCAACAATGAGGTTCTTTTACAGCAGTGTTTATTGAACACTTACAGAGTTAATGGAATACCTGAATCAACACCAAAACGCTACAGTGAAAAATCAACACTAGGTAACACTGGCCAATTTGCGGTGTGGCATCCCCACCGCAGTGCATCATTCTCGGGCCACTCTGCCCAGCCTCAGTCACCCTCCTAGCGTCTCCAAGGACCGTGATAATGGAAATTCCCGGTTGTTCATCTCCAAACCACAGATTCTATGTTCTCTGCTGTCATTCATGTCACACGTACGACAGGACACCCAAAGATTTGAAGCTCACACCGTTTTGACACCGCAACGCTCTGCTGAACATCCACTGTGTGTGCGGCATCCACAGAAGGTAACCCACTTCACCCAGGGCAGAAAAACACGGGGCACCGGTGAAGGAATTACAGAGAAGGAGGAGGCCATTTTAGCCAGGAAATGAGTATTAAAGCACAGCAGACTGGGTGCATCCTTAATAACACCCTATTCCCTATATAGTGCATTACTTTTGACCAGAGCTCTACAGGGTCCTGGTCAAAAGTAGTGCACTATATAGGGAATAGTGTGTCATTTGGGATGCAGTATGGCTTCAGTAATATAGTCATAAAAGCATGAAAAATGAGCATATGGATCAGGCAATAATCATACTTACTCGGTGTTGGAAGTTTTACAGGAGTTTCACTTTCGGCTAATGCGCCATGAAATGTGACTGGAGCAGTATGGATATGTCCATAAACAAACTTAATAGTATGTAAATGACAAGCAGGTCCCATGTGAGGAAGCATTTCATACATTTTCGGTGCTTCGACATAATTGCGAGCTCTAAATGTATGATTGCGCTAACAAACCACCAGACTCATAGTGAGGTTGACATTTATTGAGTTTCACCTTTGTGGCACAATAAAATGAGGGAAAAGGTAGGCAGCAGCAGGCAGGAGAAGTGGGTTCAGAATTAAACCTGGAACATGAGCTGAATTGAATTAAATATACAGAAAATTATCGGCTGCAGCTTATGAATACGAAAGCAGAAAATTGGAGCAGCATTTAATTAGGACCTTGCCATTGATTAAGTCAGGGAAGGTATTTTATGAGGAGTTTGATGTATCAGGAATGATTAACTTTTTCATCCGGCAGCAGGCAAGATACTAGGAGTTGATCCATCCTCTGGAAAAATGGAGCCGTCAAATTAGGAAATTTAAGATAAGTGAAGAGACTATTGGTGTATACAAGGCTGTGTGTGTGTCTGTGTGTGTGTCTGTGTGTGTGTGTGTCTTCGTGTGCGTGTGCATGTGTGTGTGTGTGTGTGTGTGTGTGTGTGTGTGGTGTGTGTGTGTGTGGTGTGTGGGTGTGTGGTGTGTGTGTGTGTGATATGGCTGCATCTTGGAGGAGCTAAGCTGATGGGAGTGGAGTGCGGTGTGGACGCTGCTGCTGCTGTGTCTGTCTGTCGGTCTCTGTGGTTCTGCCCTTTATGCTGCTGCAGATTGATGCCCTCCAGCATACAGTAAATGGCGTTCTGATAGGACAAACTTGTTTTGGTATTCATTGCAGGCTGTTGTCACTCAGACTGAACGGAGAAAAAATGAAATTGAGGTACTGATGCAGTATACTGTTAAATTCAACAACAGACAGTGATCGCTACATAAATAGTCATATTAAACATTCATGAAAATACAAGTGTCTCACATGGTTCGAAAGCATAGAATCTTGCTAACCCAACCGCGTTGTCAGATTTAAAAAAGGATTTACTGCGAAAGAATACGATGCGATTGTCTGAGGATAGAGCCCCATAAAAAAAACTATTTCAACCAGCACAGGCGTAACTAAATCACAAATTGCAATAAAATAAATTGTTTACCTTTGACAACCTTCCTCTGTTTACAAACCAAATGCTCATTGTTACACAATGAATGGTCTTTTGTTTGATAAAATCCATTTTTATAGCCTAACACGAAACATTTTGTGAACCACTTGTGTCGTGAATTCCGTCTCATTTAATCTTCGACGACACATTCGATGTAAATACAAACACTAAACATGACTTTATCCAGTCATGTTTGGTTTCATTGCAATCACCTGGTTTGTTTGTAACACAACTAAAAATGATGGGTCATTTCGTGGGACGTATTGACTGAAAGAAACCGATTTGAAGACAACAAGTAATGACATCATTGTGCACCAATGATATGACCGCTGTTTCGTTGATTGACTGTATTTTAACCCAATGACCACTGATCGTCTTGAAATCTAGCTGGGTAGATAGCCAATGAGCTGAAGTAAACGGCAATATGTAATGTTTATGTGTTGGAAGACCAACCCATGCAGTAAACTCCTGCGTAAAGACGATATTCTTCTTCCGGCGCCGACAGAGATGGCCGCCTCGCTTCGCGTTCCTAGGAAACTATGCAGTTTTTTGTTTTTTTACGTGTTATTTCTTACACTAGTACCCCAGGTCATCTTAGGTTTCTTTACATACAGCCGAGAAGAACTACTGAATATAAGATCAGCGTCAACTCACCATCAGTACGACCAAGAATATGTTTTTCGCGATGCGGATCCTGTGTTCTGCCTTACAACCAGTGTAACCGAGTGGATCACATGCAGCGACCAAAAAAAAAAAAAACGACTCAGAAAAAGAGGGAAACGAAGCGGTCTTCTGGTCAGACTCCGGAGACGGGCACATCGTGCACCACTCCCTAGCATTCTTCTTGCCAATGTCCAGTCTCTTGTCAACAAGGTTGATGAAATCCGAGCAAGGGTAGCATTCCAGAGGGACATCAGAGACTGTAACGTTCTCTGCTTCACGGAAACATGGCTAACTGGAGAGACGCAAAGCGGTGCAGCCAGCGGGTTTCTCCACGCATCGCGCCGACAGGAACAAACATCTTTCTGGTAAGAAGACGGGCGGGGGGCGTATGCCTTATGGCCAACGTGACATGGTGTGATGAAAGAAACATACAGGAACTCAAATCCTTCTGTTCACCTGATTTAGAATTCCTCACAATCAAATGTAGACCGCATTATCTACCAAGAGAATTCTCTTCGATTATAATCACAGCCGTATATATCCCCCAAGCAGACACATCGATGGCTCTGAACGAACTTTATTTAACTCTCTGCAAACTGGAAACGATTTATCCGGAGGCTGCATTCATTGTAGCTGGGGATTTTAACAAGGCTAATCTGAAAACAAGACTCCCTAAATTTTATCAGCATATCGATTGCGCAACCAGGGGTGGAAAGACCCTGGATCATTGTTACTCTAACTTCCGCGACGCATATAAGGCCCTGCCCCGCCCCCCTTTCGGAAAAGCTGACCATGACTCCATTTTGTTGATCCCTGCCTACAGACAGAAACTAAAACAAGAAGCCCCCACGCTGAGGTCTGTCCAACGCTGGTCTGACCAAGCTGACTCCACACTCCAAGACTGCTTCCATCACGTGGACTGGGAGATGTTTCGTATTGCGTCAGACAACAACATTGACGAATACGCTGATACGGTGTGCGAGTTCATTAGAACGTGCGTTGAAGATGTCGTTCCCATAGCAACGATTAAAACATTCCCTAACCAGAAACCTTGGATTGATGGCAGCATTCTTGAAACTGAAGGCACGAACCACTGCTTTTAATCAGGGCAAGGTGTCTGGTAACATGACTGAATACAAACAGTGCAGCTATTCCCTCCGCAAGGCTATCAAACAAGCTAAGTGCCAGTACAGAGACAAAGTAGAATCTCAATTCAACGGCTCAGACACAAGAGGTATGTGGCAGGGTCTACAGTCAATCACGGACTACAGGAAGAAACCCAGCCCAGTCACGGACCAGGATGTCTTGCTCCCAGGCAGACTAAATAACTTTTTTGCCCGCTTTGAGGACAATACAGTGCCACTGACACGGCCTGCAACGTAAACATGCGGTCTCTCCTTCACTGCAGCCGAAGTGAGTAAGACATTTAAACGTGTTAACCCTCGCAAGGCTGCAGGCCCAGACGGCATCCCCAGCCGCGCCCTCAGAGCATGCGCAGACCAGCTGGCCGGTGTGTTTACGGACATATTCAATCAATCCCTATACCAGTCTGCTGTTCCCACATGCTTCAAGAGGGCCACCATTGTTCCTGTTCCCAAGAAAGCTAAGGTAACTGAGCTAAACGACTACCGCCCGTAGCACTCACATCCGTCATCATGAAGTGCTTTGAGAGACTAGTCAAGGACCATATCACCTCCACCCTACCTGACACCCTTGACCCACTCCAATTTGCTTACCGCCCAAATAGGTCCACAGACGATGCAATCTCAACCACACTGCACACTGCCCTAACCCATCTGGACAAGAGGAATACCTATGTGAGAATGCTGTTCATCGACTACAGCTCGGCATTCAACACCATAGTACCCTTCGTCATCAAGCTCGAGACCCTGGGTCTCGACCCCGCCCTGTGCAACTGGGTACTGGACTTCCTGACGGGCCGCCCCCAGGTGGTGAGGGTAGGCAACAACATCTCCTCCCCGCTGATCCTCAACACTGGGGCCCCACAAGGGTGCGTTCTGAGCCCTCTCCTGTACTCCCTGTTCACCCACGACTGCGTGGCCATGCACGCTCCAACTCAATCATCAAGTTTGCGGACGATACAACAGTGGTAGGCTTGATTACCAACAACGACGAGACGGCCTACAGGGAGGAGGTGAGGGCCCTCGGAGTGTGGTGTCAGGAAAACAACCTCACACTCAACGTCAACAAAACTAAGGAGATGATTGTGGACTTCAGGAAACAGCAGAGGGAACACCCCCTATCCACATCGATGGAACAGTAGTGGAGAGGGTAGCAAGTTTTAAGTTCCTCGGCATACACATCACAGACAAACTGAATTGGTCCACTCACACAGACAGCATCGTGAGGAAGGCGCAGCAGCGCCCTTCAACCTCAGGAGGCTGAAGAAATTCGGCTTGTCACCAAAAGCACTTACAAACTTCTACAGATGCACAATCGAGAGCATCCTGGCGGGCTGTATCACCGCCTGGTATGGCAACTGCACCGCCCTCAACCGTAAGGCTCTCCAGAGGGTAGTGAGGTCTGCACAACGCATCACCGGGGCAAACTACCTGCCCTCCAGGACACCTACACCACCCGATGCTACAGGAAGGCCATAAAGATCATCAAGGACATCAACCACCCGAGCCACTGCCTGTTCACCCCGCTGTCATCCAGAAGGCGAGGTCAGTACAGGTGCATCAAAGCTGGGACCGAGAGACTGAAAAACAGCTTCTATCTCAAGGCCATCAGACTGTTAAACAGCCACCACTAACATTGAGTGGCTACTGCCAACACACTGTCAATGACACTGACTCTACTCCAGCCACTTTAATCATGGGAATTGATGGGAAATGATGTAAATATATCACTAGCCACTTTAAACAATGCTACCTTATATAATGTTACTTACCCTACATTGTTCATCTCATATGCATACGTTGATACTGTACTCTATATCATCGACTGCATCCTTATGTAATACATGTATCACTAGCCACTTTAACTATGCTGCTCTGTACCATCACTCATTCATATATCCTTATGTACATATTCTTTATCCCCTTACACTGTGTATAAGACAGTAGTTTTTTTTTGGAATTGTTAGTTAGATTACTTGCTTTTTATTACTGCATTGTCGGAACTAGAAGCACAAGCATTTCGCTACACTCGCATTAACATCTGCTAACCATGTGTATGTGACAAATAAAATTTGATTTGATTTGATTTGATTTGATTTGATCATTCGCCATTGAAGATTCATACTGGAAGGAGCCAAGCTGGTTTCGCACAGCACTATTTCGGTAACGCGCATCTTCAGCTGTTTATATATCGAACATCATGGCGAATAAGTCAGGGAAAGCTAAATCTATGTCTAGATATAGAGATGTCACACAATTTTAGAGGAAATTGATCGGGAAAGTGAGACAGAGATTGTTGTAGGACGATTCATTTAGATAGCATAGCTTTGATTCCCAAATGGAGGAATATTTTTTGAACGGAGAGGACATCGTTTTGGACTGGTAAGTTCTTCTCATGCTAATGCCGTTGTTTGAAATTAATAATATAAAATATTATTTGTGATTTTAATTTTTTTTAGTAGCAATATATAAAAATATAATGAAATGTGTAAACTACATGTTGGCTATACATTGTGGGTGGGGGTATGTTTGTATGTATGTGTATGACCCATAGCCTATGTTTGTGTGTGTATATATGCACATATTGTGGATTAGAGGGAGCATGGCTGAGATGGGTGTGTCTGCCGCTCCACCCCACCCCCACATAAAATAGCCTATTTGAGGCTGTTGGGAGGAGGGCAGGCCCACAACAATGGCCCAAGTGAAATGGAGACAGTAGATACAGCTGGTCTGTTGTAATATAATAAAGACAGTAGATCTAGCTGGTCTGTCATAATATAATAGAGACAGTAGATCTAGCTGAAATGTCATAATATAAAATAGACAGTAGATCTAGCTGGTCTGTCATAATATAAATGAGACAGTAGATCTAGCAGGTCTATAATAATATATTCAACCTTATGTTCCCTGTACTATATATATATATATATATATATATATATATATATATATTCTACCTTATGTTCCCTGTACTATATATATATATATATATATATATATATATATTTATTATATTACCTGTTGATACAGGGCTCATATGTGAAACTATTCTAACTGAATATTTTCTTTCACAGTGACACTGACTCCGAATGGGAGCCCCCAGTGCCAAGGTGTTCATCCCCCACTGAAGCTGGTTCATCCAGCCGGACACCTGTTGTCTCAGCAGTACTGGGGCATGGGCCGCAAAATATTTCCCCATTCCAACTGCAATAAAGGACTACAACAAGAGCATGGGAGGTGTGGACCCATCAGATGCGCTGATAGGCTATTACAATGTTCTCCATAAGACGATGAAATGGTACAAGACCTTCTTCTATCATTTAATCGACATTGCTGTGGTGAATGCATTCATCCTACACAAGGAAATGGCTAAGAGCTGTGGAAAGCCCCCCATCTCACAGCTAGCCTTCAGAGAGCTGCTCATCAAGGAGCTTGCTGGCTACAGCACCACAGCACCACTGCACCACGTTCTGACCCCTCTACCTCTGTCCCTTCTGCTCCTGCCACAAGTGGTGTTCATCGGCCCAAGTTTATTTCTGCGGGCATGGATGTGCCTCAGGGCCAAAAGGGCACAGCATGGAGGCTTCGCTGTGTTATTTGCAAAATGAGGTCCCCCATCACCTGCACCACATGCTTGGTGACCCTTTGCTTTACAGCAGAAAGAGACTGCTATGGCACCTGGTATCAGCAGCACAATATTGTGTAGAGGACTGAGGGTCTTCCAAATATCGAAAGTGTTATTTTGTAAATGTATATATATATTTTTAAAATGTTTTTTCTCCATTTTTTGGGTGTGTGTGTTAGAATACCATTTTGGTATTTTGTATATAGTTATTCCATTCAAAATGTATAACTTCACCAATTTGGCCACTTGGGTACATTTGGGCTACTTGTGTGGGACACCTGGGTGACTTCATGATAAATGCCATGTAGCACACTCATTTGGGAATTTGTCATTCTGAAACTTTGCACAAGTACTGTTGCCCTCTTATGTTTTTCACTGAAATTGTCCCCATCATCCTATCTGAATGTTTGTTTTGTCTTGTTCATTTTAAAGATGATACAACAATAACATTAAAAAATGTATGTTTTTTCATTGTATTATCTAAACCAGATCTATTGTGTTATATTCTCCTACATTCAATTCACATTTACACAAACTTAAGAGTGTTTTCTTTCAAATTGAAGCAAGAATATGCATATCCTTGGTTCTGGGCCTGAGCTACAGGCAGTTAGATTTGGGTATGTCTTCAGGCGGAAATTGAAAAAAGTAGGGGGCTAGCTATAAGAGGTTAAATCTATATACTGGTGTTCTATCTTCATTTGACCCATTTTTCAATGGAGGAAAATAATCCTGCAGCAACAGGAAAATTGAATTATTATGTGGATTATTGTTTATATGGTTTGATGCATTTTTTGTTAGGATAAATCAAATCTGACATTCTAAATTGGAAATGACATACTTTAGAAGCCTTTTTAAACCTGGAATACAATACAATTTTAATTTCCTGCTGCACAGGAACATTCTCTGCGACAACACGGTGAGCAAATTAAGATAGAACATCTGTACCTTTAATTTCCTTTCATAAGACGCACACGCACATGCACACACACCAATCCCCCCATGGCTGTGTGACTGAACAGTGCCTAAAGCCTGCCCTGCTCTGTTGGGGTGTAACTGATTCCTGTCCACCCGTCACAGGTGCTCTTCGTCCTGCTGATGACAGTCCCATCAAAACCCTGGTCCCCTCAGCACAGACCACAACAATATGAGAAAAAAAACACTCTCTCTTTCGCAGTAGCTAACCTTTAGCCTGCTCCTGTCAATAGACTGATTAATGCTATGCCAAAACGTTTTGGCGATGACAGTGGAATGAATACTTAACCTTTCTCCTGAACTGACACGTCATGTTATCATTTCAGACTCATAAAGGTAGAATGTACATACTGGTTCTAAGTTCCTGTTCCAAAATCTAATGTCATGATTGATATGCACAGTGGAGTATGAAAGAGCTAGTGTTTCCAGAAGTAGCATACAAATAACTTATTGAAAAAGGACAAAAGTGCTCAATCTAATAATAAGACAAATTAATAAATAGTATTTTCCTGGTATCTCCTTGAAGAAGAGTCAGAATGCTCTTCAAACTCCCATTTGCTCAGATACTATTGCTATGCACTCCAATGTACTACATTCACATCCCTGCTATTTCTGAACAGTGTGTTCTTCCTCTCCGGCAGCCCTGTAGTGAAGGCATTATAGCTAAACACACGTTGATGTCCCCACCGTCAGCCCTGCTCAATCATGCCTCCTTGCTGTCCCACTAGCTGCTCTCACTCACACACAACACACACACACACACACACACCCCTCACCCACTCTCTCCAGACGATAACAGTCATTATCACCAGCACGAGGAGGCATGGCGCTCCCCAAGATGGAGACAGCCTGGCCACATGATCTAAAGGTCACACATGAGGGGAGGAGCTTAGAGGAGCGGAGAAGACGAGTGGGGAACACACAGGGCACAATCAGACAGTACAAAGACATCTCTCTACATCTCTACTACGGTGCACAATGCAACTGGATATAGACGTACTGAGAGCAGACAATGTGAGAGCACTGCTTGGGATGCAATGTATCCTAGGCTTAGAGTAATGGATAACGTAAAGTAGCAAAAGTGTGTTTTGATCGTGTAGCTCTTAAATATTGCACACCTTTCATTGTACAAAGAAGGTCATTTCCATGGAAAAGGGCCCATGAGCACTGGCGTAACAGACACGAGCTCTGGGGGCCCATGTGTGTCATTTATAAACCTTTTTAATTTCCATGTACAAGGAAGCTAAGTGTTTGTTTCTTGGGTTTCGGGAATGTGACTGAAAATAAAATAAATGAACTGATTGAAAGTATATGGGGGATATTGGTGAACAAATGCCATGGTCAAAGCTACGACAGAGCCAGTGCAATGAGTGGAACTTACTCAGGTGTTCAAAAGCTCATATCAGACCGAGAGCCTGATGCTTCTTATGTAGTTCTATCTCTCCGTAGAAGCAACAGTAACAGGGAGGGTAAAAACAGCTTGATTGCCGTAGCAACATCAGGGAAACTGTGCAGAACGGAGGGGTTATTAAAATACAGCAGTTCTGTAGCATCTTTAATTGAGCCTCTCATTTTCCTTAATTGCCGGCCTCAACACATTACAGAAAAAGATTAACTGTATAGGAAGCTCTGGGGACAGGTCTTCTGGATAATGGACAACCAATAAATTGCCAGATGCAAACAGATGATCATCTTTAGCGGACAACAGCGGTTTGCGATTTCGTTCACACTGTTGAACCAGCGGTTGAGTTGTGTGGTTGCAATATCAGCAGTCCCTTACCTCTGGTATATCTTGGCATGCATCATTCAAGACTAAGTTTAAATTGTGTCCAGATCAACTGTGTTACGACAGCGCCCATGGGCACCAACATGTGACTTTCATAGGAGCGTGTCAAATTGGATGTCAAATGACAGCTAAGGGTCTATATTTTTGAGAAGTTAAGGCATATACCGTGTACATTTTCCATCCAAATTATTAGGAATAAGCAAAGACTTTGACTTCTATCAAACAGATGGAAAAGGCTTCTTAGAAAATATCTACCAGAAAAAGTATCTAAAAAGGTATAAAAATACATCAAAATACAAACATGTTGAAGGAAAAGACCTAAGACCTAATAAGACCCAACTAATATCAACACATATTTGGTTTTGGAGAAATGTTTCTGCCTTCCCCAAGTTTAAGAAACATTGCCTTGTACCTTGAAATTCTGTTACTAAAAACACACACAGCTTTAAGATATTTTCTAATATATATTTTTCTAATATTTTTCAAATGTTCTAATATTTCTAATATAATTTTCTCCCTCACGAGGGAGGATAATGAAAGTTCACAGAAGTAACAAGTAAAGGTATGCCTATCAATTAGTTATAGTGTTTTTACCGATATCAATTTTGTTTATGAATTATTAAGTGATTACCAAATCGGTAACAAAAATTCAGAAAAATCAGTAATTCAATTTCTGAAATTGAATTGGCTACAATGGGAAATCATAGTAGTCACAAAGCACAGTTGGGTTCAAACGTGCAGTACAGCACAGCACATTAGAGTACAGTAAAAAAAAGTTGAGCATAGTTCAGTATGCTCAGTACAGCACTGTAGAGTACAGTAAAGAAAAGTACAGTAGAGTTCAGAACAGTACACAGTAGAGCACACAAGTTGAGTACACTATAATGTACTGTATTGTAGATGTACTGTACTGTGATGGACTCTACTGTACTCTACTGTACTGTACTGAACTTTATTTTACTGTACTCTAACGTGCTGTACTGTACTGTACTGTACTGTACTGTCCAAACTTTTGAACCGAACTGTGGTATGTGACTATTATAGTTTTTGTTATGGCAATATTTGGTCTTGTTTTGGGGCAGAGCTCATTGAAATAACAGACACTGTAGAATAATACCCAAATATGCAAAGGAGGATATTGCATATTTTTTAACTTTGTGTACCTATTTAGGACACATCCCCATTAAGAGAATGACATATCCATAATTATGCATTTCTGCGTAGAACAGATCAGGAACCCATGAGGAAATTAAGTTACAGAAATTCCATTACTGAGTTACAGTTCTAACAGCAGTGAAGTAGGCTACTGTGGCTATTTGATAATAATGTAGGCCTACCAGAGATGCCTACCACCAAAAACAATGGAGAAAATGCATCCCTTGACATTTTAACATGAAAATAGCTGTTCAACCATTCAGCCTACAGTAGCGGCCAATGTTTGGTGTTCAATGTAGGCCTAGATTCCATGAGACTTTTGAAAAAAAAAATGTTTATCCACTTGTCCTTCAGACAAGGCGGTGACTCAACATGTTGTTGTGTTGTTTGATACAAGAAACCATTTTACAAAATGAAATGTATTATTATTCCCATACCATTATTACAGAGAATCAGACAAATGATGCTACCCTCTGCCTATTGGCTACTTCGCTTATTCAAGCCTGTCTCAAAATACAACACTGCCCCTTTAAGACAAAATAAAAGCTCTTTACCTGAGATGGCTAGAAATGTACAGGTTTTGTGCTGTTGTAGGAAGCAATCACTCCCCTATTGCTGACTACGAATGATCTATATCCGGGCTAATACCTCACTAACTACAGTAGCAAAGGAAATGAAATGAATGCACAAAGCGTGCACACGCTACATGCAGCTCTCTCCTTGATCTCAAAACAAGCTGCAGCTCTGATTGTTCATGCCTCCCGCCGGTCTGTGTGATGAGTTCTGCCTACAACAAAATCTCTTGCATAGTTGGTTTTGTTTGGGTATGTTGCATTGAAAGTGGATAATATTGCATTGATTAGATCACAATTTGCCACAGTGAAGGGAAACGTTGATAGCGTTAGCAGGGAAAACTCTAGAACAGTGGTCATCGACCTTGTCAAGATCACTTTCTGAGTCAAAATTCAAGCATGACATTACTTAAAAAATGTAAACCTATGAAACACTAACCAATTAAAACAGTAATGTAGCAATGAGGTTTGTGCAGTAGGCTATAGGCCCAAAACATTATCATTGCATATTGCCTTTGCTTGAATTGCCCTGCCAAAGCATCGTTGTTCGGGTCATCTTTTGTAATTCTATCTCAAAAGCTAGGTTATAGGTAGGCTATATACAGTGCATTCGGAAAGTATTGAGACCCTATAACTTCTTCAACATTACGTTACAGCCTTATTCTAAAATGTATAAAATTGTTATGACAAAGCAAAAACAGGTCTTGGAATTTTTGCAAATGTATTAAAAATAAAAAACAGAAATACCTTATTTACGTAAATGTTCAGGCCCTTTGCTATGAGATTCGAAATTGAGCTCAGATGCATCCTGCTTCTATTGATCATCCTTGAGATGTTTCTACAAATTGATTGGAGTCCACCTGTGGTAAATTCAATTGATTGGACATAATTTGGAAAGGCACACACCTGTCTATATAAGGTCCCACTGTTGACAGAGCATGTCAGAGCAAAAACCAATCCACGAGGTCGAAGGAATTCAAATCAAATCAAATTGTATTGGTCACATACATAGCACATATAGCAGATGTTATTGTGGGTGTAGTGAACTGCTTGTGTTCCTAGCTCCAACAGTGCAGTAGTATCTAACAATTCACAACAATACACAAATCTAAAAGTAAAATAATGGAATTAAGGATCACATCACCCCTACCATACCTGACACCCTAGACCCACTTCAATTTGCTTACCGCCCCAATAGATCCACAGACGATGCAATCGCCATCACACTGGCCTATCCCATCTGGACAAGAGGAATACCTACGTCAGAATGCTGTTCATTGACTATAGCTCAGTCTTCAATTCCATACTACCCTCCAAGCTCATAATTATTATTGTTTTTTTAACCTTTATTTAACTAGGCAAGTCAGTTAAGAACAAATTCTTATTTTCAATGACGGCTTGTGAACAGTGGGTTAACTGCCTTGTTCAGGGGCAGAACAATCGATTTTTACCTTGTCAGCTAGGGGATTCATCTTGCAACCTTTCGGTTACTAGTCCAACACTCTAACCACTAGGCTAACTGCCACACCAATCATTAAGATCGGGCCATGTGTCTGAACCCCGTGCTGTGCAACTGGGTCCTGGACTTCCTGATGGCCACCCCCAGGTGGTGAAGTTAGGAAACAACACCTCCACTTCGCTGATCCGCAACACAAGGGCCCCACAAGGGTGCGTGCTCAGCCCCCTCCTGTACTCCATGTTCACCCATGACCACGTGGCCACACTTGCCTCCAACTCAATCATCAACCAACAATGACGAGACAGCCTACAAGGAGGAGATTAGGATCCTGGCAGAGTGGTGCCAGGAAAATAACCTCTCCCTGTCACGCCCTGACCTTTTTATTCTCTATTTTGGTTAGGTCGGGGTGTGACTAGGGTGGTAATCTAGGTTGTTTTATTTCTATGTTGCATTGGTATGGTTCCCAATCAGAGGCAGCTGTTTGTCTCTGATTGGGGATCATATTAACCTGTTGTATTCGTCACATGTGACAAATATAATTTGATTTGATTTGACTTTCCTACTCATTCATTACTGCTGCAATGCTTGTTGTAGCGCTGACTGGAAATAGGAAGTATGCGCATTTTATGGCTGATAAAAGTGTTGACAGTGCTGAGTAAGAACTTAAACACGAACTCCCTCATAAAAACAGCAGCGCTTTGCTGCATTCGTTGACAGTCTCTCTAGTCATGGATTTAAACGTTTTGAAATCTCACAATATCAACTTTGCTGTAGCTTTCTGTAATGCCTGTTACATCACTGCAGACATGGTCATCTGAGCCATCCGATTGGCGAGCGCTAGTCCTATAGTGCACTTCAGTTTCTCTGCTGGCCTGCCAGGAAGGCAGAGTTTGTACCTTCAGACACATGGAATTGTTCAAAATGGCAACAGTTGCCTACCCAGCGCACAGGGCAGCTGAATCTGGTGCACCTACCGTCAACAGCCCAAGACGAATGAAGAAAACAGGAGCACAAGGCTTTATCATTGTTGTTGTTTTACAGAAATGTTTGGCGATCGACTAGGAATGCCTTGGAGATCGACCGGTTGGTGACCAATGCTCTAGAAAGTTGAGTGATGTTCAGTCTCGCGCTTCTCTCCGTGGGCTAATATTTGGGCTAATATTTATTCTGCAAGGCAGTCCTAGGGGGCTACTGCGCTCCCGCGCAGGAACGCAGTTTAGAGGGAACAGTAGAGTTTTTTAACATTAGAGTTTTTGGAAAACATGGTCACATATAAAACCGAGGGAGATTTTACCTCGGTAAACATTTACCTCGATTTGACCTTTTACTGTTTTTGTCAAACGTTCAGTGTAAATTGTTAAAAGTAGTCCCTGTGCGTAGAGTTGGATGGTTTGTTAAACTTTGAAAATCAATGGTTTTCGTTTGGCTGAGAGAGCAATTCCATTAACGTGGAACTGCCCAGAAACAACTCCATTGGAATTTCACACACCTTGCTACTCTAGAGATAAACACCTCCACCAGCGTATACATCTGTCTGCAGAGAGATCCCACAATGTGTTGCATTGCATTAGTCCTATGTGAGAGATAGCTTTGATGTAAAGATGTGAAAAACCTGAGCAACCTTCAGTGGTTCTTAACCACAGGTTTCTGCCAATAGGAATTACAGTGTATCTTGGGTATTCCAAGAAGGCTTCCAGAACTCAAATACGGCAGTTTGTGTTGTGAAAGCACTAACAAGAATATGCTAAACATTATTTTGTACTAAGAAGCCCACATAGACAGAGAAGGTAAAAGTATGAGGTAAAAGAATGCATTAAGTCAGAACAACGATAGACTCTCTTGCTGTTATGTGAATGAAAGAACCACTAATGAGCTTGGATAAATGTGAAACTGTAGAGACGCCACAAAGCCCCCAGGCCTTTCTCACTTTCAAAGTTCCCTGGTGGAGCTTCAACTAGAACAAAATGTCAGCGTTGTTTCTCAATATGGCGTATGTACATGTAAGGTTGAGGCAAAAATAACCGGAAATATAAATGCTCGCAGCACAGTAAGGCGAAGGACTTCTGTAAAGTGAAACAGTAGACTACTGTATGTCAGTGGAGGAACAACTAGAGAAGTTTGCCACAGTCATTTTGTGCGAGACCAGATATTGCCTCCAATTTGCTAAATGCAATTACCCAATCACTGCGGTTGACACCCATAAGACCTTTCAAGAAGACAGCACAAAGGGTCTCTCTATTAAAAGGCAGAGAATGGAGGGAAGAGAACGAGGAGAACGAGAGGCAGAAAGGCAGAGAGAAAGGGAAGGAGAGAGAGATGAGATCTACCCTGCTAGTAAACACACACACAGCCAAGTCTGTACACTCCCTCTGTGTAAACAGCATTGTTTACCCCCCGTGGCGAGAGAGTGAGAGAGAGGCATTCATAAGTCATTCTCTGCCATTTCTTCATCCCCCAATCTCCCTCTCTCTTTTCTGGGACGAGTGCAAGGCACGGAGAGTGAGCTGGGCAGGGCTGAACGCTACGGAGGGAGAAAAAAACACTGAGTCGAGCTTCAGTTATCTTTCCCACGTGAAGCTCCGTGTGAGTTCAAACAAAGAGTGATTCCTCCAAGCAGCATGCCGAGTAAACGGAGCAGGTTTTCTCATCCCCTCGCAGGCCCCTCCAAGCCTCTCGGCTGGCAGACATCAATAGCTCGGCTGGGCCTGTCTGGGATATGACTCTGTGGCGCTGTCTTCGCCGTCTCGCCACAGTCTTCACTCCAGTACATTTTATTCAACAAGCCAAGGATACCGACTGAGAAATGTAAAAACCCGGGCCAGATGACATGCATCAAGCGTGTCTTCCAGCCTTCCACGCTGGAGTTTTTTCAGCCAGTCTAAAAAACGTAATGGTCTTTTATCTCCCAGCAAATTAGTTCGTCAGGTGGCTTAATTTCATACTGACATTTTAAAATATACCCTATTTATGCAAATGATGCCGGGCGAGAGTAGAGAGATAGCTGTTAAAAAGCACCTTACTGGGCAAGACTAAATGAGCATACATATGCATCAGTGGTTAATGATGGGAGAGTATTCATAAATACGTTTTTTTTTTAAATTCAAGGTTTAGCTGGAAAATCAACGTTTCAAGTGACGCAATGCAACAGCATGACTGATGCTGTCATAAAAGTCTTCCTATAGTGCAACTACTTCTAAATGAAGAGTTAACACTACAGTTTAATTACAATGCAGCATATACAATATGCTAGCAACCTGAAATGATGCCTTCATATCAAACACCTCAGTCTCTATAACAGATTTAAACACTGTTCAAAGTAAGAAACTACAACCTGTGATGATTCACAATGTCTCAAGTGAGAGAGGTCAAATGTGAAACCATATAAAATATTGAATATATCAATAATACATTGGGATGTGATCCCAGAGAATGATTCAGACAGCGCCCAAATGAAGTGTTCAGGCCCTCGTAAGCCCGCGTCATTCGTTGTACGTATAATAGCATTTCAGATGAGAAGGCGCTCTGGATAATTCATCTTTATTTCATATTTCATAGGGAACGGGGAACAGGGAGAACATTTCATAGTTGAGTCTTTTTGAAGAGAGTTTGGCACCCTGTTTCATCAGGAGAGGACTAAGTGGGGTAGAGAAGGCTGTGTGTGTGTGTGTGTGTGTGTGTGTGTGTGTGTGTGTGTGTGTGTGTGTGTGTGTGTGTGTGTGTGTGTGTGTGTGTGTGTGTGTGTGTGTGTGTGTGTGTGTGTGTGTGTGTGTGTGTGTGTGTGTGTGTGTGTGTGTGAATGCGTGAATGCGTGTGAATGCGTGTGAATGTGTGTGTTGGGAATTTCTGACACACTGACCTGGCCTAAAATTTCCCTCACTCTTCCATTGATTTTACAGATGGTCCTCTAAACGAGCCAAAAGTGACGAGCATTTTTTTATACCTCAACTGTTTCCCAAGTGGCGTGCAAAAGAAGCATCTTCAGGATCTTGTTTGACTTGATAGAGCAGAATGGTAGATATTACAGTGCCTCTATATTGTTCAGAGGCACAACAAACCATGTTACGATATGATCTAATAGAGGTCTATGGGGGCGTTTGAGGTGCTGGGAATTTCATTTTAATTTGAGTAATGTACACACCTTCAAAAATTCTACCAGGTGACTTAAACGAAAGCAGACAGATACACAAACAATGATTAAAAGCTTGGTTAAGTGTGTTCTTTGTAATTACCACAGAGGATTCGTCCTGCATGCAAAATCACACTGCAAAACACAAATCCCAATTGAAAAGTGTTTGTGATGACTTGAATTAACTGCCTGCCTCCCTGTCTTCCTCCAACTCCCCACAAAAAAACCCAGTGGGTAGCATCCAGGAGCCTGAAGTGGAACACAGGAATAGGAATAGGGCCAATCATGCAGCACAACATAATAGCCAGTTACACAGGCATAACAGATGCATCCGTTCACTGTCACCACGCTTCAGTCGGAACGATTACCAGATGTCTTGATTTATTCTGATAAACACAAGCAATATGAGAAAAAGGGCAATCTAGCCAGGAGGAGGTTCCATACATATGAGAGAGAGAGAGAGAGAGAGAGAGATGGTGGTTATTGGGTTGGTGATGGAAAGAGCGAGGCAGCTCCAATCCACCGATTTTGGAAGTTGGTTGATGGAGCTTTGCTGTTGCAGAGCTAGGCCTTCTCATTAGCTCCATGCAGTGACTCCTCTCCGTCTGGTCTATGTGAGTCATCATCATCACAACGTACAGTACAACTCAGACTCAGAAACCATCCACCAAATACACAAATTCTCATTAAGAGAGAGACTCTCCTTATGTAACCTCTGAAGTACATAATAACCATGTATTAATCACATGAATGGGTGTTTTCCCCCACGTCTCTAAGTCAGTCTCTCTATCGGCCCAAATTGGGCAGCTGTGCTGGACTCAACAGAAGTCCTAACTCTGATGAGATGAGGATTGCTGCTGTAGGAGAAAGAGGGTTAGGTACGCTTCTCTTCTCTGCTCTGCGTATAAATCTCCATGCTAAAGACCCTGATGGGATAATTACTTATATAGGCTTTCCCTGGTTTGCTGCCTCTTCCAGGTACTGTGGGTGTGAATGGAAGTGGATGTAATTGAAGCTCTCTGTGCGCCCTAGAGAGTCATAGCAGAGTGAAGAAGGAGCAGAGCACAATGCCTTTGTGAGAGCTCGGAAGGCTGGCGCTCTGTTCGACTAGAAATGTCAACGTGATGGATTTAAGTCAAATTTGAAAGCTCTGCTTAAAAGTTGAGTGGCTTTGGATGAAATATGTTGAAGCAAAGCAAAGCACTCTCACTCTTTCCATCCCTTGTTCCACAAACCCCAACCCAGCTCCATGTGAAATAGGTCCTGGTCAGCAGTGGCTCGCTGGGAATGAATAGGCTTCACCTGCAGGAGCACTTAGCATGTCACACGCAAGACGCCCACCTGCCTGCCTGCCCACCCGCTGCCACAAGCCTGCCCGCCTGCCACCCCTCAGAGCACCATAGACAGTAGATGGTTGGGAGAAATCACAGTGACAGGGCGGGCAGGCTATCGTGTAATGTGCCTTGTTCGTCCTCACAAAGACGGGCATACAAATCAAAATCAAATCAAATTTATTTATATAGCCCTTCTTACATCAGCTGATATCTCAAAGTGCTGAACAGAAACCCAGCCTAAAACCCCAAACAGCAAGCAATGCAGGTGTAGAAGCACAGTGGCTAGGAAAAACTCCCTAGAAAGGCCAAAACCTAGGAAGAAACCTAGAGAGGAACCAGGCTATGAGGGGTGGCCAGTCCTCTTCTGGCTGTGCCGGGTGGAGATTATAACAGAACATGGCCAAGATGTTCAAATGTTCATAAATGACCAGCATGGTCAAATAATAATAATCACAGTTGGCTTTTCATAGCCGATCATGTAAGAGTATCTCTACCACTCCTGCTGTCTCTAGAGAGTTGAAAACAGCAGGTCTGGGACAGGTAGCACGTCCGGTGAACAGGTCAGGGTTCCATAGCAGCAGGCAGAACAGTTGAAACTGGAGCAGCAGCATGGCCAGGTGGACTCGGGACAGCAAGGAGTCATCATGCCAGGTAGTCCTGAGGCATGGTCCTAGGGCTCAGGTCCTCTCAGAGAGAGAGAAAGAAAGAGAGAAAGAGAGAATTAGAGAGAGCATACTTAAATTCACACAGGACACCGGATAAGACAGTAGAAGTACTCCAGATATAACAGACTGAACCTAGCCCCCCGACACAAACTACTGCAGCATAAATACTGGAGGCTGAGACAGGAGGGGTCAGGAGACACTGTGGCCCCATCCAATGATACCCCCGGACAGGGCCAAACAGGCAGGATATAATGCCAACCACTTTGCCAAAGCAAAACCCCCACACCACTAGTGGGATATCTTCAACCACCAACTTACAATCCTGAGACAAGGCCGAGTATAGCCCACAAAGATCTCCGCCACGCCACAACCCAAGGGGGGGGCGCTAACCCAGACAGGAAGATCACGTCAGTGACTCAACCCACTCAAGTGATGCACCCCTCACCATGGGATGGCATGGAAGAGCACCAGTAAGCCAGTGACTCAGCCCTTGTAATAGGGTTAGAGGCAGGGAATCCCAGTGGAGAGAGGGGAACCAGCCAGCCAGAGACAGCAAGGGCAGTTCGTTGCTCCAGAGCCTTTCCGTTCACCTTCACACTTCTGGGCCAGACTACACTGAATCATATGACCCACGGAAGAGATGAGTCTTCAGTAAAGACTTAAAGGTTGAGACCGAGTCTGCGCCTCTCACATAGGTAGGCAGACCATTCCATAAAAATGGAGCTCTCTAGGAGAAAGCCCTGCCTCCAGCTGTTTGCTTAGAAATTCTAGGGACAATTAGGAGGCCTGCGTCTTGTGACCATAGTGTACGTGTAGGTATGTACGGCAGGACCAAATCGGAAAGATAGGTAGGAGCAAACCATGTAATGCTTTGTAGGTTAGCAGTAAAACCTTGAAATCAGCCCTTGCCTTAAGAGGAAGCCAGTGTAGGGAGGCTAGCACTGGAGTAATATGATCAAATGTTTTGGTTCTAGTTAGGATTCTAGCAGCCGTATTTAGCACTAACTGTTTATTTAGTGCTTTAGTGCTTTATCCGGGTACAAAGAAAGTAGAGCATTGCAGTAATCTAACCTAGAAGTAACAAAAGCATGGATTAATTCTTCTGCATCATTTTTGGACAGAAGGTTTCTGATTTTTGCAATGTTACGTAGATGGAAAAAAGCTGTCCTTGAAACAGTCTTGATATGTTCATCAAAAGAGAGATCAGGGTCCAGAGTAACGCCGAGGTCCTTCACAGTTTTATTTGAGACGACTGTACAACTGTCAAGATTAATTGTCAGATTCAACAGAAGTTCAACAGAGTTTAAAAGTAGAAAGTTTGCTGCCATCCACTTCCTTATGTCTGAAACACAAGCTTCTAGCAAGGGCAATTTTGGGGCTTCACCATGTTTCATTGAAATGTACAGCTGTGTGTCATCCGTATAGCAGTGAAAGTTAACATTATGTTTTCGATTGACATCCCCAAGAGGTAAAATATATAGTGAAAACAATAGTGGTCCTTAAACGGAACCTTGAGGAACACCGAAATTTACAGTTGATTTGTCAGAGGATAAACCATTCACAGAAACAAACTGATATCTTTCCGACAGATAAGATCTAAACCAGGCCAGAACTTGTCCATGTAGAACAATTTGGGTTTCCAATCTCTCCAAAAGAATGTGGTGATCGATGGTATCAAAAGGAGCACAAGGTCTAGCAGCAAGAGGACAGATGCAGAGCCTCAGTCTGATGCCATTAAAAGGTCATTTACCACCTTCACAGGTGTAGTCTCAGTGCTATGATGGGGTCTAAAACCAGACTGAAGCATTACGTATACAGCTTTTTCTAAAAATGTTGAGAGGAATGGAAGATTCGATATAGGCTGATAGTTTTTTAAATATTTTCTGGGCCATGGTTTGACTTTTTCAAGAGAGGCTTTATTACTGCCACTTTTAGTGAGTTTGGTACACATCCGGTGGATAGAGAGCCGTTTATTATGTTCAACATAAGAGGGCCAAGCACAGGAAGCAGCTCTTTGTCACGGGTGTCGTCGTCGGATGAAGAGGAATCGGACCAAAGCGCAGCGTGGTAAGGGTTCATGACTTTTTATTGTAACTGAACACTTTAACAAAGAGAAATAACCGAAACAGTCCTGTCAGGTGCAAAACACAAAACGGAAAACAACTACCCACAAAAACCGTGTGGCAAAACTCTACCTAAGTATGGTTCCCAATCAGAGACAACAATAGACAGCTGTCCCTGATTGAGAAACATACCCGGCCAAAACAAAGAAATACATAAACATAGAAAAAAGAACAGAATGCCCACCCAAATCACACCCTGACCAAACCAAAATAGAGACATAAAAAGCTCTCTACGGTTAGGGCGTGACACTCTTTCAGTAGTTTAGTTTGGTACACATCCGGTGGATAGAGAGATGTTTATTATGTTCAACATAGGAGGGCCAAGCACAGGAAGCAGCTCCTTCAGTAGTTTAGTTGGAATCGGGTCCAGTATGCAGCTTGAAGGTTTAGAGGCCATGATTATTTTCATCATTGTGTCAAGAGATATAGTACTAAAACACTTGCGTGTTTTGATCCTAGGTCCTGGCAGAGTTGTGCAGACTCAGGACAACTGAGCTTTGGAGGAATACGCAGATTTAAAGAAGAGTCCTTAATTTGCTTTCTAATGATCATGATATTTTCCTCAAAGAAGTACATGAATTGATTACTGCTGAAGTGAAAGCCATCCTCTCTTGGAGAATGCTGCTTTTTAACTAGCTTTGCGACAGTATCAAAGATTGTTCTTATTTTCCTCAATTAAGTTGGAAAAATAGGATGATCGAGCAGCAGTGAGGGCTCTTCGATACTGCACAGTACTGTCTTTCCAAGCTAGTCGGAAGACTTCCAGTTTGGTGTGGCGCCATTTCCGTTCCAATTTACTGGAAGCTTGCTTCAGAGCTCTGGTATTTTCTGTATACCAGGGAGCTAGTTTCTTATGACAAATGTTTTTTGTTTTTAGGGGTGCAACTGCATCTAGGGTATTGCATAAGGTTAAATTGAGTTCCTCAGTTAGGTGGTTAACTGATTTTTGTTCTCTGACGTCCTAGGTTAGGCAGAGGGAGTCTGGAAGGGCATCTTTGGGTTGTCTGAGAATTTATAGCACGACTTTTGATGCTCCTTGGTTGGGGTCTGAGCAGATTATTTGTTGCGATTGGAAACATAATAAAATGCTGGTCCGACAGTCCAGGATTATGAGGAAAAACATTAAGATCCACAACATTTATTCCATGGGACAAAACTAGGTCCAGAGTATGACTGTGACATTGAGTAGGTCCAGAGACATGTTGGACAAAACCCACTGAGTCGATGATCGCTCCGAAAGCCTTTTGGAGTGGGTCTGTGGACTTTTCCATGTGAATATTAAAATCACCAAACATTAGAATTTGATCTGCTATGACTACAAGGTCCGATAGGAATTCAGGGAACTCAGTGAGGAACGCTGTATATGGCCCCTGTAAACAGTAGCTATAAAAAGTGATTGAGTAGGCTGCATAGATTTCATGACTAGAAGCTCAAAAGGCGAAAATGTCTTTTTTTTTTTGTAAACTGAAATTTGCTATCGTAAATGTTAGCAACACCTCCGCCTTTGCGGGATGCACGGGGGTATGGTCACTAGTGTAACCAGGAGGTGAGGCCTCATTTAACACAGTAAATTCATCAGGCTTAAGCCATGTTTCAGTCAGGCCAATCACATCAAGATTATGATCAGTGATTAGTTCATTGACTATAACTGCCTTTGAAGTGAGGGATCTAACATTAAGTAGCCCCATTTTGAGATGTGAGGTATCACGATCTCTTTCAATAATGACAGGAATGGAGGATGAGGTCTTTATCCTAGTGAGATTGCTAAGGCGAACACTGCAATGTTTAGTTTTGCCCAACCTACGTCGAGGCACAGACACGGTCTCAATGGAGATAGCATTCACATACTGTAATATCCACCTGATCTGTCCTTGTTTTGAAAGTAGGCTTTAGCCTAGCTATTGCCTCAGCTTGCAAGAGCAGCACACTGTAAGGTCATTTCAATCAATCCCAGAGCCTGTGAAGCTCTTTCCAGTACCCATCAAAAGTGTATCCACTGTAATGTGTCTGGCAGTGGAAATGAGTAGAGCAGGAAGTGGAGATGTCACTCAAGCTGTATGTAGTCTATGTTGGTGTGATGTCTCCATGTCAATGCCTGGCTCCTCTATCCTGCCTATTAGACAGTATATAAACATGGACAGAATGAGGTTTCTCTTTCTCCTCTTCTCCCACTGCTGGACCTATTGTATCAAATCAATAGTGACCTGATTCCATATGTCAATGGCATTCAAACCCAAGGGGGCCAGGCTTCCGGTCCAGAAGCACAGTTTCGACTGCTCCTACAATTTTGCTTCGGTACTGCAATTTAACTGATGGCCCGGCCCAGAAATACTATATCCATACACGGCCACAGTGACAGATTTGAAAATTCCTAATTCCTAAGACACTTTAGTCATGACCTTTGTGCACGAAAACATCTGTTGAATTATTCCAATAATTGTTGCTGAGGCACTCGCAGTCATGTTTTTGGATGACGTGGCGACGATGTCGCTAAGCACACCGCTCCCCGTGCGCTAGTGTGCATGTGATGTTGGTCCGGATAAAGCGGACGCAGGGGTATGCCGACGTGAATAGGTTACCTTGAAAAAAAAAATGTTGGATGCAGTCTCCAGTTCTTGTTACGTCTCCAATGTTCAAACCACCATTGCACTTTGCCGTCACAAGAATAAGTCACCCCTCTCCTTTCTATTTTCCATGAGTGGATTTGATTGGAGTGCAGTAGGACGTTCATGCAGGCTGTGTTCATCTGCAAGCCGTCTTCATCACCAAGGCAAGCTGTGACGGGTGTCGTTTGATTAAGAGACGGGCGAGTGGCAATCTGGGAGATATACATTTTCCAGGAAGTCATTTCTGTCCATCAGCGTGCAGCTTCCCTGAGTCACACTGTGGCACCTTAATAAAAACCCGTAGCTTTTTGAAATATTCTGAGATGGAGGTATTGCAAATGGGAAGAGCAAATGACACACAGAAAGTAAAACAAACAGCAAAGATTCACAGACGACAGAAATGGAAAACAACAAGTCGACCTAAAGCAGCTCAAATAAATAGAACAGAATAGAATAGAATAGATATGATAGAATAGATGGGTATTTCAGCAAGCAGGAAAGTGTTGAGGATTTGGCAATGCTCTGCAGGCCCATTTTTTTTTTGGAGCACAACGTGCACAATGGGTAAAATATTAATTGATTGTGTACGCTCAAACATTTATCTAAGCCAATTAGAAATGCCAATCTGAAAATTCATTAAAACTCTTTAGGCTTTTACAAATTATAATTTTCCTTTAAGTGGAAAGAGAAAGACTTTGTATCTGTGTTGCATTGTTCCTTCAGCCTTTGCCTATTGTATTTATCATGTGGGTGAACAATCACAATTAACAAAGGATCACTTCAGTTCAATGAGAAAGGGGGGGACGTTTAATTGATCGTTTAGAGCCGCACATCAGAATTCTGTACAGCACTAAAGACATCACCAACCCGATGTTCTTGCCGAGCTTTACAAAGCTTTCCCATTTGAGTAGCTGCCATCCGATTAGAAAGCTATGCTTCTTTTCTCTACACAGGGTCACTAATGGGACACTTCACACTCGTCACGGTGGCACAATTGACAGTACAATAAATCTGTTAGATTTTAGTATAGATTTCAGATATTATACTAATTCAGTGTGATATTCCAGTGATGCACTGAAATGGGATCTACCATGCATTGCTATAATATTCAGCTCAGACACTTACAGTACTGTCACGCCCTAACCATAGGAAGCCTTTATTTTCTATGGTAGAGTAGGTCAGGGCGTGACTAGGCATTTAGTCTAGTCTATATTTTCTACATGGTGTTCTAGTTTGTTTTCTCTATGTTGGTGTTTTGGTATGACTCCCAATTAGAGGCAGCTGGCTATCGTTGTCTCTAATTGGGGATCATATTCAAGTAGCATTTTCCACCTGTGTGTTATGGGATATTGTTTTGAGTAAGTGTATGTAGCACCGCTGTTGTCACGGTTTGTTGTTGCGTTTGTTTGTTTGTTTGTTTGTTTGTTTGTTTGTTTGTTTGTTTGTTTGTTTGTTTGTTTGTTTATTCTTTTGCTAAGTTTCACTATTAAATATTACGTGGAACTCAACATACGCTGCGCCTTGGTCCGTCTATACAAACAATCGTGACAAGTACAGTAAAGTCAAGCCCTTGGCTAGTTCTCTTCCACTGCCGTCTCTATCTTTAAACTGTTTCACTCTTTACTCTTTACGAATGCTGTATTTTAGTCTGGCACCAGCTCTTAAAGTAGAACAAAAAACACCCCTCATTAGCAAGAAGGGTACTTCATTTTTTTGTGCCGTAGTTTGTTTCAGTAAATACGTAGCCAAGGTTTTGAATGCGCTTTAATGTTTGTGTATGTATTTGAGATCGATGTGTTTTTTTTCTCCTTCTGACTTCTGTTTGATCTTATTTGACCGGGCAAATCAATAAGCGTCAGTCAGCTTGTTCAATATTTATGACTCTTTCTTGGTAGGGTATGTCTGTGGTCTAATTGTAGCAATTACATCAACAACTCTTGAATGCTTTTCTAATAACTTGCTATTCAGGGAAAGGGAGAATATTCAATATTGTGTCAAGGAAAATGATATTCACTCTTGATTACGCGAGCGGTGTTATGAAATTATAAAGCTGGAGCCCTCTGCCTCAGCACTATGTCCCCTCACACAAACAATAAGTGCCAAAGTACAGAGCTCATTCCAATATGATTTTCATACCCCTTGCATGAATGCCCTTTGCATCAAATTGAAAAGGGCTTTTTATTTGGGGGGGTTGCTTTCCAAGCCAAGTCCCTTAAAGGTAACATTAAAAAAAAGGTAACATGAAAAGTCAGCAAGAATGCTACTCAATTATCTCTCTGTACTAAGGCTGCCAAATAGCCTTCAACTTATTGAAGATGGTTACAGTTGATGCCGGCAAATGGACTGAATCTCGCTCAAGTATTTAGAGTATGAAATGGTATGAGACAGATGGCGTCTTCCTGCCGAGAGGCAGAAGATGTCATTTCGGCTGTGAATGGGACGGAACACTGAAAAGCGCACAAAGCCACAGAGCAACAAAGAGCCACAGTTACGGAAGGAAACAGAAATAGCCCTTGCTGTGCATTCGTTCCATGCTGTCATCTAGAATATCTTCACCATTGTTCCTGAATGTATGATGACGGCTTGATGTTCCGCATGTAAGATACTTTTGCTTCGTTCGGTGTGTGGAACCAATGCCATTGTCATGGTGAGCATGGATCATTTTCGACGGTCAGGTCGGGGTTTACTCGCTGTGAGCTTAGTCTCCCAGGTTTCACATAATAAATAGCACCAGTTACAATACATGAACACAGGCAGGAGTCTCTGTACGTATGGCCCTGTTCACCTGACCGAGGAACAGAGTGTAATATGTTGTATTACCTGTAATATATCTTCTCTCATCTAAAATATATCATCCATAGGTCCGTCTGTGGCGTAAGGGGACTTATCATGTGATATCACACAAACAAAGCATTAACCAGTTGGGCTATTCAGTACCTCATTGTTATGAGTGAATGACCCTCTCCTCACACAGGTGGGAACCTCCAATGGAACAATTTGAGGCATTTTCCTCCAGCAGCCCTGGCATGGAGAGGCAAAACACCAATGACCAAGCCCAGAATGGAGAGACCAAGCTGGGAGAAATAACCTCTCAGCTTGGCCTCTCTGACTCCCATATCCTTCATCTCCTCCAGTCGACATGACTCAACCTCTGCTGCACCCACCTCGCGGGCCAGCAGCCATTACCGTAACGTAGAGGTTTTGAACAGGAGACGATAGACACGGGCGCTGTCCGCCGCCAACGCCTCACACATCCCTCCTCCTCGGCATTCCACACCATTACTCGCTGAGCTTGGTCGCTCCTTTGCTCTCTGTTTTTTTTCTCCATTCCTCTGTATGTGCTGTAAAAATATATAAATATCTGGAGGCGTAAGCCACATCCAATAAAACACACCAGATGAGAAAGAGTGTGACAGACGATCACACCATTTGAGGAGTGGGAAGCGAGATTTATTCCCCTGTTAAGGTGGCTTTAGCGATGCTGTGGAACAATAAGGCAGATGGCCATACATCGCTGTGATGTAGTGTTTTAGAGAAGCAGGGTGTACGCCCACAAGCAGGATTGTTTCAAACGTCTGCACCCTGTTCAAGTTAGGACCATTGACCTTGTACTAAGCATTATAGGGCAAAGCAGTGACTAGGTCTATGGACAAATCAAATCCAATAAAATCAAAGTTTAACAACAGTAAGGAATAAAATAGAGTCCAAAGTGTTTACGACCATAGAATCCAATTAGTAAGGACTGTCACATAATAAATGCATTATAGACTATTGAAGGTAACGCAGATTCGTTCGCTTTTAACTTTGCTGACAACGAGACAAAGACACAGAACGTGTCTTGCTGCCTGTCTCTGAGAGCAGAGAACCAGCTGCTGCTTGACTGCCATGTGAACGTTATCACCCAGTTGATGTCAATTAGCCGCTAATACCTTCAGATCAATTACATATGCATAAATTAACAGAACATTGCATTAAACCCAATAAAACAAAGGGCTGATGAGCTGCTTTGATCTGCCACGTGTGACTCTGTTGTGAGGACCCTGGCAGGTGGCCGAATAGCGCCTGACGGACAAGCTAGCAGCGCCACCGAGACCCGACCTTGCCCGGCCATACAGAAATGTTTTCAAATCCATTCTCTATTATCTTCCCACAGAACAGAACTGCAACTGCCACTCTCTGTGGCTTCAAAGCACCTCACCACATCAAAACATTAGCTAACCGTCACTCTTCTTTACCCTCCATGGAAAATGTGAAAATATGACAACAGTCATTCTACCACAATGGAACATCGGAGAGAGAAACGCTCAAATTCATAATAGCTATGCTAGTGCTTGGGTTGACAGACAGCACGTTCACTCTGCGCGCGGCGTGGTGACTGAAACACAAGCTGGTTTATGTGGGGCAAATCTAGGCTAGGCTAGGCTAAGGCTACGTTGAGTGATCGCACACCCGTCAAGCAGCTAGCACGCTGCATGAGTAAAGACACACTGATGAAAGGTGGGAAATGTAAGAGCAGTGTCACTAATTGACCTGACATGCATCTCAGTGTTGTTCAATGGGGACGAGGAGCGGCTAGCATGGCCTCCCTCGTGTTGACACGTGCAGAGGGACCAGCTCTCTGTCAGGTGGCTGAGGAAAAGGAGATGGTGGAGGAGGAGGAGGAGGAGGAGGAGGAGGGGGGCCGGGATTGTGTCTCCTTCTCTGTTCCAATTCGGAACGTACCACTCAGCCCCTCTTGTCCCAGGGGTGCTGTCCCCGAAAAGCAGCTAGATCTCTCATCATCAGTGTATGGCAGCATATCTCTCTAAAGTGCTGGGATGGATGGTACAGAACGGTACTTTAGATTACTCTCGGATATGGGAGAATATCAGCATACCATCAAACATGACATACAGCATTGCAGCTGCACCGAGGCAAAGTGCAACTGAACCATCACAGGAATAGCTAACACTTAGATCACTTTGAATCCCAAGTTTTGAGCAGATCAGCCTCTCTCAGAGTCTCACTAATTAGCATTTTTGGGGCTCACCCCTGCCACGTTAGTAACATGATGACTGTGTCTATATCTATCTACATTTAGTCAAAAATCCCTCCAGGATCAAGCAATGAGATGTCATTATGTTCGCTTGATTTAATACAGTGATGTACATGTATTTTACCCAGCAGCTGGGATTGATTTCGAGGTTCACCCAGATTCACTTCTTTATCTCTGAGTGAGGGTGTGAATTCCCTATGCCACTTTTACATAAATGATGCAAACCATGCAGAGGAATTTGTACTGCTAAATGCTACACTGAAAACAATACCATACCTCTTCTCGGTGGCTTTTGTTGTGAAGCTCCAACACCCTTCGAACAGCCCTCGGGGGGAAACACCCCAAATGCATTTGGGCATGTTAAAATTCAGAAATGCAGAGTGGAAAATAAATGACACGATGTGGTTAAGAGCAACGTGGTGCTGTTATGGAGGACGTACAATGGAGTACCTTGTCACCTACTATAACGTCAGCGAGGACATCTAGTGCCATTAAGAACTAAAGCTCCCATCTCTCTCTTTCCCCAGTGATTGGTGTTCTGGAATGTAACATGGACTTCTGTCATGTGGATTCTGCCTGCAGCAAACTGACATCAGCCCAAGTCATGAATGAATGGATGAAATACGAATGTGCACAGAGTGAATGCACACACAATGCATCCCAAAAACACACAGACAGGCACACGCATCTCACTTATTTCAACAACAACTCCGGGAACAGCTTCATCTCACATTCGCCCTTGTAAATACATTTATGAATTGAATTGAATTTTTCATTTTTCATATTTTCATCGGTCAAGTGCCTGAAACCAAAAGCGTGCGAGCTCCCCATCTAACTTACAAAACAGGCGCATAAATCATGCAGTGACCTTTCAGTGTCGGAACAAGTGGAGGACATGGTTTAGATATCCGTAGGCCTCGCTCCCTAGAGAGTGTGTGTGCTTACACGGTAATAAGCTACACTCCATTCCCAAGTTTCCCCTCTCTCTCTCTGATGTGTGTCCCAAATGGCACCATATTCCCTAATAGTGAATTACTTGCATTACTTTTGACTGGAGCTCTATGGGTACCTGGTCAAAAGTAGTGCACTACATGAACAGGTAAATAGGGAATAGAGTTCCATTTGAGACTCCACAGTAGCATGGTGCCAGGCCCTTACAACAAGCCCTTAATAATCAACAGGGCCACATGGTGAAGGACGACCCCCATAGTGGAGGTCTGAGAGGAGAGGGGAGGGAGGAATAAACTTATGGGCCTACCATTCTTCTACCATTCTTGTACCAGTCTTCTACCAGTCTTCTACCATTCTTCTACCATTCTTCTACCATTCGTCTACAAGTCTTCTACCATTCTTCTACCATTCTTCTACCATTCGTCTACAAGTCTTCTAATCAACCCCCAATGTTGTATGTCCTCTATGCCCAAGCCACTCACCCCCCCCAGTGCCCCTATACTATCATTCAATCACACTCACACTAACAAGTACAGCACTTCTAAAATGAAGGGTAGCAAGATAGGCCCGGCTGTAACAAGTGTTGAACACCTAGTCCCTACTTGACTGGACATCACTTGAATATTGATTGCATACAGCAACAATCACAATAAACAGGCTTAGTGCCAAATTTGAGACTGTCTAGTGCATTATCGCCACATACAAACACATACAGTAGAATATCAACAGGTTCATTGACTTACTCCCTATCCCCCAGCCACATTGTGGCATGGTGTAATCAGAGCACTGATAACCAAGCCCTTTAATCATCGTACATCACAATCAGGACGACACATCAACATGAATGAATAGTCATTGTTGCAGAGAGTGCTATGGAAATAGCTAATTTCCTCCCTGTTGATTCTGTGCATTGTGTAAATACTATTAGACACATGCCCAAAACATCATTAATCATGGCTGGGAAATCATCCTCACGTTATTTCAATTTCCTAGAATAAGAGCTGTTTTCACAGAAGATTCATTAATCAATTGCATCTCATTATCCCTGTATGGATCTTTCCTGTGGCATTATTCCATCGCCATGGCGCCATGTGTATCGAAGGAAAAACAGTATCGGATTTCTTCACATTTCATTAGAGAGAGGTTTATCTTGGGCTCTTTCCAACATAGGCCTACAGTGTGTTGCTGCGTTTCTAATAGTCAATATCATATCTGAAATTATGATGAACAATTATGTTCAACAAGAAATGTTTGTCAGCGTTGTGAGTCGAGTTGGCGGAAGGTTAATTGTTTGTGTTTCTAAAAATACAAAAAAACAGGAAGCGAAGACACTCTGTTTACGTTAATACGGTTTGAAGAATGTGCTTAGAGTTTTTAATGCAATTAACATTTTCCATTACCTTAAACCTTGTTAGGTCATGTTTTGATATTTATGAATTTAATTAACAAACCCTTATTTTAATGGTGGCTCACAGGGCTTATAAAATGCGAGGCAGACAGCTAGATAAGCAGCCATATCTAACATTCATCATTAGTTATTTCACTTAGTCAAGCAAACAAAACATAACATAGTCACAATACTAACGAGACCGTAGACCGTTTTTTTTTTCCCTGCCGCCATTTTAATTATGAAATGTTGTGTGCCATGCCTTTAATGATTCTGTTTTAATGGAACTCCAAATTAATTGTGTACCCTGGCACTGCCATAGCACACTAAAACACTTCTGGGAATTACTATAATGAAGAATCAATGGAGCAACATATTACGTCTAGATGTTCATCGATATGCGCTGTAAACATGGAACAGGGGTGCTACTTGTGAATTCAACTCATGGTGCTGTTCAGTGATCAGAGCTGGGGAGATGCGAATGCTCATGTGCATCTGTGTGGTGTACAAATGAATCACTATTTAATCTGGAGCATCCCATTTCTAAATGATGACCGTAGGGAGCGAGTGACCACATTTCACCAATTAAATGTTTGAGCAATATTTTTGAACGCTGTGAAAATGATGGCAATGAAATGATACCAAAGAACAGACAGGGTATGACCTTCAAAACTACAAAAGCAGATCTCAAGAAATGGAACTGATTCAAAATTCTAATTGTCGATTGAATTAACATCTCGTTCAGTGATAGAAACAATACATGACAGAAAGTATGTGGACACCTGCTCATCGAACATCTCATTCCAAAATCATGGGCATTAGTATGAAGTTGGATCCCCTTTTACTGCTATAACAGCCTCCACTCTTCTGGGAAGGCTTTCCACTAGATGTTGGATCACTGCTGCAGGGACTTGCTTCCATTCAGCCACAAGAGCATTAGTGAGGTCGAGCACTGATGTTGGGCGATTAGGCAGTCGGCATTCCAATTCATCCCAAAGGTGTGTGATGGGGTTGAGGTCAGGGCTCTGTGCAGGCAAGTCAAGTTCTTCCACACCTATCTCGACAAACCATTTCTGTGTGGACCTCGCTTTGTGCACTGGGGCATTGTCATGCTGAAACAGGAAAGGGCCTTCCCCGAACTGTTGCCAATAAGTTGGAAGCACAGAATCCTCTAGAATGTCATTGTATGCTGTAGCATTAAGATTTCCCTTCACTGGAACTAAGGGGCCTAGCCCAAACCATAATAAAACAGTATTCCTCCCCCAACAAACTTTACAGTTGGCACTATGCATCGTGTCAGGAAGTGTTCTCCTGGACAAATTTGTCCGTTGGACTGCCAGATAGTGAAATGTGATTCATCACTCCAGAGAACGCATTTTCACTGCTCCAGAGTCCAATGGCAGCAAGCTTTACACAACTCCAGCCGACACTTGGCATTGCGTATGGTGATCTTAGGCTTGTGTGCAGCTGCTTGGCCATGGAAACCAATTTCATGAAGCTCCCGATGAACAGTTCTTGTGCTGACATTGCTTCCAGAAGCAGTTTGGAACTCCGTAGTGAGTGTTGTAACTGAAGACATTCGGTTTTTACGCGCTACACGCTTCAGCACTTGGCAGTCTCGTTCTGTGAGCTCGTGTGGCCTACCACTTCGCGGCTGAGCCTTTGTTGCTCCTAGACGTTTCCACTTCACAATAACAGCACTTACAGCTAACCAGGGCAGCTCTGGCAGGGCAGAAATGTTACGAACTGACTTTTTAGAAAGGTGGCATCCTATGACGGTACCACATTGAAAGTCACTGAGCTCTTCAGTACGAGCCATTCTACTGCTAATGTTTGTCTATGGAGATTGCATGGCAGTGTGCTTGATTTGATACACCTGTCAGCAAGGGGTATAGTGTATATCCTGTGCTTGGCTGTGTCTGCCTGGGCTGGTACATTTATGCACATATTTCCTCCTGTTAAGGGAGTGAGAGCCCATTTGAATTATCATACCATCCACTTTGGATTGTCAACTATGAAAACAACATGAGAGGCGGTGAGACGACAGCGGCAGACTAATCTAAAAGTGAGCTTGTCTGCCTGCGGCGTGGAAAAACCCCATCTGAGATACAGATACAGAGGTAGAAGCCAAGGAAAAGAGTGGAGGAAGGGATAGATGGAAGAAGTGAGAAGGGAGGGGCTCTCTTAAAAAGCATTACATTGGGACTTGGAAAAGAAGCTACCTTTGTAGCATCCACACATATTTCATCTGAGGGGAAAAGAAAGGCCTCCTCAGCTTATCAGGGTAAGCCAATCCGCTGCAGCGTATTGCTTCCATCCAACAGGCTGTCATAGATCATATTAGTCTGTGACCACAGCTTCTTATTTCACGCCGCCCCACAGCAGAGATTGGATTCCCTGCCATTTAGGATCACGGGAAGCAAAAGAGGTTGGAAAGTTTCCTCCTGCGTGCGTCGACACACACGGTAATGCTGCATCTTTTTCCTTTTGGATGTAAATAGAGCTGTAGATGAGGTCCTAGCTAATAGTAAAGTAGGTGTGTGTGTGTGTGTGTGTGTGTGTACCCATATGTGTGAATGTGCATCCGCTTCTACCTGAAAGTCATAGAAAAGCGCTGCAGGGGTTGATGGGTCACTTTATACCTCAGGAGAAAATTGAGGCAGGAAGGAAGTCATCTTCCAAGTCACCAGCAGGCCAAATCGGATTCCTCCCTGCAGGCGTCCAATGGCTATTTTCAAGACATCTTTCCCAGAAACGACCCCTCTCAGCAGCCACAGACAGACCACACCAGCTGAAAGATGACACACCGAAGTGAGAAATCAGTCACTCAAAGTCAAGAACCAATTTCACTCATGGGACATGTTCTACTTTGTACTGAGTGATGCAATTGCTTTTGAGGTTTCTTCTTGCCAAAATGACATTCCTTTTAGAGGAACACATGGCCTGAAGCTATGTCGGTGTACTAACACAAAACTGCAAATATGCACAGTATATAATTTGTAGGAACTGTGTACCATATTCTGTAATTAGACCATCAAAAACAGCAGCATATGACAGTGCTGCACGAGCACCAAAGAACTTAACGCAAAAGTATCAGTTCCCAAGACAGTCTACAGGATATCTACGTAAGATGACGCTTCACAAGGGAACACTGTGGCCTTATAAGGATGTTCACATGCCTGTTGATATGCTTTCTTTAATCCTGTTTCATGCCCTCCTGAAGCTAGAACTGGCACAGTCCTCGCCTCAGACACTTCCACCTACGACCCATCTTCAACCTATCAATCTGGAACTGCTTCCCAGCCTCCTCCTCCAACTTTCACTCTGTCCTGTTGCACCTCCTCTGGTTTATGATTTTGGTGGCAGGTAACCTCGGGGTTAGAGCGTTGGGCCAGTAACCGAATGGTCGCTTGTTTGAATCCCTGTTGACGTGCCCTGGAGAACGATGCTTTAACTCCAATTGTTCCAGGGTTAAGTTGATACGTTGATAACGGCTGGCTGTGACTCCACTCCAAACGTCCAATTCATGCATGTAATACAAGCTTGTACATGGGTGAGATAGGACAAATATAAGCACCACATTATTAGGATTTGAACTATCGCACCATTTTTAAAAGATACTTCAAGAATATCTTACAATCTGACCTTATAGCTCTTATAACCGGTGAAAAAAAGTGTTTGAATTCAATAACACCTTTGCCACCAGAGACACCTCCATTGTCTTTAAGGAGACGTGGGGAATAAATGGCAGACTCAAAGTCATCTCTTACCGATGATAAGTGTGACTTTCCGGAGCCACTCGGTAGCCTGAAAATGTACAGCGGGAGAGATTGGCCCCTCTGAAGAAGACAAAACCATTTGGAAGAATATCAATGACAGTGGTACTGAGGCGCTGGCTCCCCATTTTGTTGCATTCGACTTTCAGTGAAAGGGGGTAAAGAAAGGGGAGAAAAGAAATCTCCTATTGACACCGTGCAAATGCTTTTTTACTTCACCCTGGCTGGCTGTGACAAAAAGGGATGATTTTTATTAAAAGCACTGGCTTTCTATCCCCTGTGTCATACGTCTCTCCTTACAGGGAAGGATCTCTGCAGATACAGAGCAGCCCCACTTCATTATTTTCAAGGAGCTGGCCTGAAGAAGCACACTAACAGAAACACACACAGACAGAGACACGCACAAACAGAGACACACACAGACACACACACGTTTTTATTCTTCAGGGTCTATGACAAAGAAACTGTGAAGAGTTGTGCTTTTGTTTTGCTGACAGTCCTGTTTTCACCTCTTCTCCAGAGTGGCTGATTTTAAGACAAGAGCGCCATTTAGCTTCATTGGGTGTTTGGTGAAGGGAATGGTTCGCTAATGGAGGGGCCTTTCAGCCTTGGTTTGTTACAAGCTGCTTGAATTAGTGTGTGTGTGTGTGTGTGTGTGTTCTGGTCTCCACTTGAATGGTAAACAAACCAAAATTGGAGCAACCGGGCACATTTTATTAGTCCCCACAAGGTCAAATTATATTTCTAGGGGGTTTAGGGTTAAGGTTAGAATTAGTGATATGGTTAGAATTACGTTAAGGGTTAGGACCTAGGGTTAGTTTTATGGTTAGGAGCTAGGGTTAAGTTTAGGGTTACGGTAAAGTTTTAGGGTTCAGGTTAGGTTTAGAGTTAGGGAAAATAGGATTTTGAATGGACTGAATTGTGTGTCCCCACAAGGTTAGCTGTACAGAACTGTGGTGTGTGTGTGTTGGTGCAGTGATTTTCACATACAGAATTGCCTTCTAATATGCCCCAAAATGTACATCAACCCCAGAATCTGTCAATGAATGTAAAACGTAACTATGTATACTGAATAAAAATATAAAAGTAACATGTAAAGTGTTGGTCACATGCACAAAAATGCACAAAATGCTTATTTCGCACAATTTGTTTTAAACATCCTGTTAGTGAGCATTTCTCCTTTGTCAAGATAATCCATCCACCTGACAGGTGTGGCATATCAAGAATCGGATTAATTTTCTTCATATTAGCCATAGCCAGTAGAGAAACAAACACTTCCTGTATAGTTTTCTGAGTTATCGTTCTTGTATTTGTCAAATGCAGCAATGTATTTAAAAGGGAGGTTATAGTATGTGTTGGGGAAGCTAGGAAGCTGGGTGTTATCCCTGGTGAAAAACCTTTCCTCCACAAAACACGATATCCAAGTCAATTCCGCCACAATGTCTCAGTTACGCCGAAACATGCCCTTAACTTAAAAAACAATGGCTGTTGTGGTGTGGAGAAACCCCACTTTCCTCCACCCCCGTCATCCCTACCATCCATCCACCCACCCACCCAGGGAGCTTAGTCAAAGTGTTGTGCTAGCGATTTCTAAGGTGTTCAGCCTCCCTGACCCTAAACCCCCAGGGATCTACACCGAGCTCCAACTTCCAGCCAAGAGCTTCATAGAGGGAACAAGGAAGTCTCCCAGACTCCCCCCACACCAGTGCGTGCATCACTCTCTCCAAGGTCTGCAGGACTGAAATGGGGAGGACTGACAGTCAGACACGAAGCAAACAAGTCAGGCCTCTTGCTGATCAATAGCCTATCTTTGCGACCAGCCCGTTTGTCACAGTGTTTTCCAAGGCGGCTTCTGTGGAAACAACGAAGCTGTGGATTTGTTTACCGAGAAAGACAAATAACGGGTGATAACGCTGCCAAAGTAACTCCGTGTCTGGTGTTATGACTTCCTCATTTTATTGGCAGCGTCACATTATAAAACAGCTTCTAAATACCATTCTCATCAAAACAATGGCATAGACACACATTGTATATCATAGTCAATACCACTAGCGCCCATCCCCATAGGAAGATTTACATGTATGCATATGGGAGCCCCATTTGCGGCTTAAATGTCGTTTTTCATCCATGCTCATTAAAAATGCTAGCGACCATGATTGAAGGTAAACGAGAGTTGTCTCGAGGGTGTGGTTTGATGTGTGTGTTTCTTGGGTTTGTCTTTGCCATTCCGTCACAACAAACAAGGGCTGTTGTGAGTACAGCCTGGTAAACTAGGCTAGCTTTGCTATGGAGAGAACAACGTTTTGAATTTGAGGACTTCTCCCCTCCTGACAGACTCGCCATCTCAAGATGGTCAGCTAATTCAGTTCTAAGTGCAGGCTAAAGTCTGCGCTGACCTGGTGTTTGGCCAAGCTGGAGGCAGCTAGCTAGCATAGCTTGGTGATAGCCGCAGTTAGCTAGCATAGCTCGGTGATAGCTGCAGCTAGCTAGCATAGCTCGGTGATAGCTGCAGCTGGCTAGCCTATGTCACTGATATTTCTCTGTCAAATCAGTTATGGCAAGGTAGCAAGAGCCAGTGTATGGAATCTGTTTCATTAGACACTCGTTCTAAAACACCTTGCTACGAAAGCGCCTTTTGCAACTTAGTTTCAACATTTCATTACGTCATGTTACTGTGGAAACGCTATCAACTGCATGTTGAATGACCGTACTTGAGTCAGCTCAGCTGTCCTACGACACAACATTCTAGTACTGGCCAGTTTTGTCTCCTCTTTCCTTAAGTGTATGATATGTGTGCATATAGATCGGTGTGACGACCCTCCCACTCTGTCTGCCGTATTCTCTCTTTGCTCTTGTTTTCCTTATTAGGATGCCGTTGGGCAGATTTGGGAGGGTCATCAGCTACATGGGAAACACCTGGGCCCGGTGTGTCCCAGGATAAATACACCACTTCCCCATTCATGGGGGAGACTCTCTCCATGCAGACACCTTTATAGATTTTGTTGTGTATCTTGGTGGTTTTGGGTTGTTTGCTTTGGCACTTTTCAACACCCTGCATTATCACATTCATGCAGAACACTGACTTACACTACTGATTACTGATTACACACCATTGTATATTATACTTAGTTTACTTTATTTAATAAATATGTTTTGTTACTCCTTATCTCCACATTGTCTCCCTTTTGTTACGGGCTTTGAGCCGGTTTGTGACCGTATAGATACATTTATCAACAAAAGTGTAGATACATGTATCAACAAAAGTGTAGATGCATGTATCAACAAAAGTGTAGATACATGTATCAACAAAAGATTTGATGAGTGTGTTTGTCTTACAAAGACAAAACATGTTATACTGTAAATATCATATAGATTATAAAGACAGTATGCCCACACTTACCTAGCAAATGAAAATGAGTTGCGCGTAGAGTACAACTTCAACTGTCTAACCAGAACTATTTAAAAATATATATTTTACCTTTATTTAACTAGGCAAGTCAGTGAAGAACAAATTCTTATTTTCAATGACGGCCTAGGAGCAGTGGGTTAACTGCCTGTTCAGGGGCAGAAAGACAGATTTGTACCTTGTCAGCTCAGGGGTTTGAACTTGCAACGCTCTAACCACTAGGCTACCCTGCCGCCCCAGGGTAGCCTAGAATGGTATTCTGTTGGTCCAAATCTAAGGATTTGGCTGTCTAACACACAGGTCTCTGGGTGAGGTTCTGTCTTCAAGTCTCCAATGAATGATGAAGTCCCTTCCATCTTTTTGTATTACAGGTTGTGGACAGGTCCAATCAGGTGTCAGGAGTGGTGTAAGTGCATAACACTCTCTCCTGAATATGAAATTGTTTGCCTCAACACACGGGTCCAGCAGGCAGAGATCAATAACTACAGGCAGATGTGAGATGCAGGATGGTACACTTTTCATGCCCCTCTGTAGACTACTGACCAATTCCAAGCTTCCCCCAGAGAATGCTCTGCATTGGTCAGTAGACTACAGAGTGATATGAGAAGGGTGCAAATTGCTGAACTTCTGTAGCTATTCGAAATAAAGTGTTTTAATAACTTCCAAGTGTAACAGTTACATGTAGAATATACCATCCTTCCGTAGAAGCAGTGCTTTGCTAATATAACAATGTGCAAATATTATACCTTCCTGTGAGGTATGACAGGAGTACCCTGACACATTTGAAGAACCCCCCACATACACTACATGTGTCTTGTATAATAGTAAGCAATAAGACTGAGTGTAAGGTCTCTCCCAAAATTCAGACATCAGTATCGTCCTGTCTTTCAGTCAGAGGACTGATTTCAAAAGCATCTCTTCTGTCCTCCATCTGCAGAAAACGAGGAAGAGTTCATGAGTGACATGTATTGAAAGGGTGATGTTACTAAACTATTGTGATGTACTGTCTTATTAGTAATCACCCTTTGTCCCTTCTGAGGGTTTTCCCAATGCCTGATAGGCAGTGCAGTGTAGATCAGCTCCAGGCCCCTCATCAGAGATACTGGTCATGAAGGAGCCTGACTTCAGCTCCTATATCCGACCCAGCTTTTATATCACAGAGGGAGGGAGAGAGAGTGAAAGACCGTCACCATATAGTCGTAAGCCAAAAGTAAATACACAGTTAAACTTAGACAATCAGAGATCCTGATTCACAAAGGACATGTGACAGCATGGCACTGACTGGTTGGCATTACTCACTCGGGCCCAGGAATAGTCCATTGGCACCTCATTACAACATACAAGACACAGATACAGTATACACATTACATTATCAATGGTGGTTAGGTGAATTCCAGGAGAGATAGTATTTTGACCATTGACCAATTATCCTATTTACACTTTGTCGTCAATTTTGACACTAGAATACATGTTTCTGACTCACATTGATGCCACATAGGCAGTTTTCAAAAGAAGAAGTTGGTTTTCAAGGACAGTCGACCTTTATTAAGTACATTCCCTTGCTGTCCTATTGTGTTGTCAACCCTGAATCCAATCCAAGGTCAAAAGAAATGGCACTAATGGTGCTAGCTACTGGCAGCTCAGAATGGATTGTCAAAGGGAGCATTAAGTAAGTCACACAGAGAAAAACAGAAAACAGAGATGAGCTGGAAACATGGAACATTTAGGCCCCCTACGGTGCTCCCTTCCAAGAAATCAGGAGTAGCCAACCTTGCTGACAGTGTGTGAGGCTGAGGCAGGCTACCCCGCTGGGCAGCTACAGATGAGATCTCTTAGAGATAGGCCACGCGTTAGTCCAGGTGTTCCCACTCCTACCTGAGATGAGCTTTTCGCTAGCTGGCTGGAAGCTACACATCCTTACATGTGAATAATCACCCTGGACAAAGCAGGCTGTTACTCAGCGGGAACCAGATGTACAGGGTCAACCTAGTACTTGTTGGCCAGAAACAACCGATACCCCCTACCTAATACACCCTAGGCACCGGTGTGAAAGGAGTAGATCAATATGGGGGGGTTAGCGATCAGAGGTTGAGCTACAACTACATTGCTAACTGTCCAACCAATTAAACATGTACATAAAGAGCCTAGGGAGGAAGTAGTAGGGTCTAGGGGTGTTTCTGGACCAGGCCCACATGCCTTTTCCTGAAGACGTCCTTCCATGTGGTGTTGAGATGAGCAGCTGTTAGGCTGGGATGGGTGTGATATATCACAGATAGATACGCTTTTATAGTGGGCTGTCAACACCCCCAATCCCACCTTATTACCGGGAAAGTAATGGGTGAGATTGGTGCACTAATAACTTAGCACATGACACTATTACCATTTTTAGTTCACCTTAGTCTGAAGCAAGAAGTATGGTTTGAATCTGGAAGTAAACCAGGAACTTCACCATTAACGTGAAGAAACATTAATTTTTTAATTGTTGTTCAAGGGAGACCAGGCCAAGAAGGCAGTTCCAACATAAAACACAAGTAATAAAAAAGTCCTAACGTGAATTAAAACAGATACCCGCCCCACCATTCCATTCCATTCCCAATTAGCTAAGATAAAAAGAAAAACGTTGGAAATGGAACCCCATTGTTTTAATTAATCAATTAAGCAAGGTTACACAGAACTCGTTTAGAAAGAAACAAACAAATGTCTGCTCCTCTGTGAAGTCGAGAACTTTCAAATAAAGTACTTCTCCAAGAGTTCAATCCATTGATGACAGAAAAAGTTCTCTCTCTTTCATGACAATTTGAATCCTCTCCAGAAGTGTTGGTAATGAGCTTTTAATGGTTGCCTGTTGGTTCAGACAAAGAGAGACAGTCAGCCTAGTCCTGCTGGGTGGTAGATAGACAGTAGACAGTCTCTCTCTCCAGCCAAGTAAAGCCACACTGAACCAATTACTGAACAGACAACCTACTGTACAACCACACTTTATCACCGCGCTGTCTATCTGTCCGCCTCTCTGTCTGGGAGAGGTTCATCCCTTTCAAAAGCCCTATATCTGACTACTAAGGATGACGCAGAAAGCTCGAGGGTCTAACACTTTGCCGGATGAGAGAACTACTTGAACAAGATTGTGAATCAAATGACCACCCACTATTTACTCAAACTACACCTGTAGCCTTCTGTGTGAGCAAATGAGTGTTGTTTCATGTGTTGCCTCGCTATACCTCCTGGAGTCATTAACTCTATAGGGCAGTGACGTGCGGTGAGGTTGGTGGCTGGGTAGGCACTGGCTATTGTCAAAGCCAGATTTACACACAAAGAAACCTTGATGAAGCTCAAGTTCACCATATATCAGATAGTTCCAACAACCAGAGTGACAAAAATGTCACCAAATGTAAATACCAACGTGGCGAAGATACACAAGCCTCTGATGGTGGCATATTTGATATCATCCGACAAAATGGCACAATGCTCAAATCAGCCACAGACCGATGTAGCATCCACAGTTACAACTGATAGGTGGCACACAAAAAAAAAAACAATATATGGACACATTTCACCGAAGTAATTCGCAATGAAAACTCCATAGCCTTTCACAATGGATTTACACACATAAAAGTATTATTATTTGAAATATTATTACACACACATATACAGTACCAGTCAAAAGTTTGGACACACCTACTCATTCAAGGGTTTTTCTTTATTTGTACTATGTTCTACATTGTAGAATAATAGTGAAGACATCAAAACTATGATATAACACCTATGGAATCATGTCGTAACAAAAGAAGTGTTAAACAAATCATGGTGACAGCCTTGTAGAAATCTTGTTTATTCATTTTTAATCTCAATTGACATGATGGCGCAGCTGTACTTCCCCAACACTCCCAATACATAATCCGCCAAGGCCACAGTTCATGTGTCATCCCTCACGCCATCCCCAAAGCTCCTCCTTGACTTTGCTTTTAGCCACAGCAAAAGATATCTGGTGTTTGTTTGTAACACCTGTGGCCTCATCTACATTGAATGCGACAAACGTGTCCGCCTTCATCTCATCTGTAGTGTCCTTTTGAAATCACATCACTGACTGCTTCAGTCAAACCTGTATTCTGTTTGATGTACCCGGAAAAACACGGTGGAAGTCTCCAAGTGTCTAGCTAACCTTTCATCTTAATCAGCGAAAGTATGCTATAACTCCACATAGTTGCCACGGTTACATGAGCGTGTGCTCTCGCCATTACCGCGCATTGCTAACTCCTGTTTCCCTAAGTAGCATGTTGCTCTTATAAGGTCCTTCAAAATCTCAGTTTTCCTTTACCTTAGCATTGTCATTGTGGATGGTCACTGTTTTTTGCTGCTCATTTAACGCCAGATCGATCCGTTTGTTCCCAAAAGCTGACCGTGTCCATTAACGGTAACTGGAGTCAGGAACAGCGTGGCTCTTCAACGTTTTGAATGGATGAGGACATTGGGGGGGAAAAGGCATACCCTGGCGCCTTTCCTGAGGTTTTGATCGAGTTTTAGCAAATGTTGGGATTTTGAGCATTACATAACAGCTTTAATATTATATTATCACGGGGGTGAGCACTGCCAACCCTGCCTACCCCGACTGCACATCACTGCTATAGGGTGTTTCACCACGATTTTATGTGATCATATCCTTCCGTTGGCTTTTAATCCATACCAGGCAATCATAGTTTCACTGACCACTAGCTGTGCCTAACTGTGCCTATATTACGAACCTCCACGTTTTGCATGGTTCTGTAATGAAGCAGAGGAATAACGAACATAAAAGAAGGATGGATGGAAAGAAGACAGTGGGAGGAAAGAAAGGAACATGGATTATGTTAAATATATGAGGTATAATGAACGGGGGAGGAGGAAGGAACAGAGGAGGCTAAATTCAATTCACAGTGTTTAAAGAGATCCAGTGTACGTGGCGTGAAGCCAGAGGCCAAGCATTCTATGTTCTCCATGCATTATAACACTGTGAGGCAGTACTGATGCAGGATCAGAGGTTAAGTCCATAGGCGACCTAGATCTAATGCGTTCACATACTGTAAGGACATCCACATTCAACCAGCCATCCCGGGATGCCAATAACCCGTTTCATCTGTCAAAATAAATACGTTTGCGCATCCTGACTCCCTTTCTGTCTCTATTTTTTCCTTTTTCTCTCTCTCTCTTTCACTCACTGTCCTCTCTCTTTCTCACACACACACACACACACACACACACACACACACACACACACACACACACACACACACACACACACACACACACACACACACACACACACACACACACACACACACACTATCCTGTAGCTCTGTAGTATCCACGGATTTCAGTATCCATGCTGCATATTAAATGGTCTAGGAACCGTAGTCGAGCATCTAAACAACATCCAGTTCCACCATACCGTTTTAGTGCCCTAGTCTAGAAAATGTCTTCCAAAAGATTTGTTGATTGCTTTATCTTTACCTTTTTAACTGTCTTCAGCTGCAAATCAGCTCGTTCTGCCAGTGGAATAATCCACCTGCTAAGGCGCTGTCAAAGCAGCGGACGAAATGAAAGTTGGAGTCATTAAAAAGATGAGAAGCACTGGGCTCCTGCCCAATTAACATTTAACCTGAAAACAATCAACTGCAGGGGAAATAAAGAGGGAGAAATTAGAGGGGATTATATTTTCAGTCTACTTGAAGCCCTCTGTGGGTCAAATCCTCCCTCTCTTCAGAGTCAGATCTTCATTTTAAAGATGTGTGAGGATTGATCTTACCTGGTCAAAGGAATCAACAGGGATGTGGAGTGAGTAGGTGTGTGTGTATGCGGGGGAGGGGATCCAATTCAAGTAAAAGTGGACAATTATTCCATTGTCAGTCCTATGATAAAGTATAGGGCCAATGCAACCGTATAGAGAGGTGATAGGAAGTATCGCTTTCACCAGATAGGTCTATATTTCCAGCACAGGATAGCAGGTTGGACCAGACAGAGAGAGGCCTCAGTCCCATGAGCCTAAATCCATCTGAACAGCATGGCCAGGCTCAGCGCTGGCTGTCAATCACAGGTGCAGCTGCCCAGTGCATCAGCAGGCTGACTTTGTCAGTACCGTTGTACCCAGGGAGAAGTTACTGTTGTGCTCATTAGAAAAGTTTAGAGACCGCCGCTTATGGATTCATGGGAACTCGTTTGCCTAAACGTTGACAGGAAATCTTTACTAAAAGCACATACGGGAAAACTTTACTGAAATGCCAAGAGCATAAGTAATGGACACGGGCAACAGAGTCCATGCCACTCCGGCCTTAGATCAAAAACGAATGAATAGATCAAATGTTGCCAAAATAACCGCATGCCTAATTACTGCATATAATGAGAAACTGGGGTATATTGTAAAACCACGGGCTAATTGGATGAGTCTAGACTTTCAGGTCAGTGAATTCAACTCTAAAATAAATGCAGAGTAACCGACAGAGAACACGGGTGAACTTGTTAGTTTCAAAATGACAAACAATAGAAAAGAGCATTAGATAAAATAGGATTTAATGTCAGGCCAGGATTTCCTTTATAAAGCCAGTACAGTACTTCTTTAACTAACTCTAGTTCTTCTCCCTCAGTACATATTCAACATGCTAACAGAGTTAAAATCTAATTTGGCAATGGGATCTCCAGGGTAATTTGAGAGAGAGAGAGAGAAAGAGAGCGAGAGAGAGAGAGAGAGTTTTTAGCCAGGGAGTGAAGGTTAGAGAGAGAGGTGGCGAGGGAGAGAAAGAGAGAGTTTCCCATGCCAATAAAACCCCTTCAATTGAAATTTTAATTGAATTGAAATTGAAAATGAGAGAGTTTATCCAGGGAGTGAGGGGGAGAGAGAGATGTGGCACGGGAGATGAAGAGAAATGGAGATAGAGGGAGAAAGATAGGTGACGAGGGAGAGGAAGAGAGATGGAGACAAAGAGCGAGAGGAAGGAAGGGGGAAAAGAGAGAGAGAGGGAGAGAGCGAGAGAGACAGCGAGAGGGGGAAATGGTTTCTACTCCTCTAGTTTAGCCAGGGAGGGACATGCGGAGGTCACTTTTACAGGGAGTTATAGTGACATAAAAGACCTGTGTGTACTGTTCTTGTCATGCTACTGTACACAATGAGCCCCATTCTACCTTCATGTACATATTACCTCAATGACCTCGACTAACCTGTTCCCCCGCACATTGACTCTGTTCCGGTACACCCTGTATATAGCCTCGCTACTGTTATTTTACTGCTGCTCTTTAATAAAAATAAAAAAAGTTTTATTTCTTACTTATTTATTTTTTACCTAACACTTATTTTTCTTAAACTGCATTGTTGGTTAAGGGCTTGTAAGTAAGCATTTCACTGTAAGGCCTACACCTGTATTCTGCGCATGTGACAAGTACAATTTGATTTGATTCTTGTTTTGGGGGGTAAGTAAAGGTTTTCATTCACACCTTGTAAATTGTAGGAAATCTGGCAACTCCAACAAGTCCCTTGAGAAATTACACCCCATTCAAAGGCAGTTAAATATTTTGTCTTGCCAATTCACCCTCTGAATAGCATACATACACAATCCACGTCTCGATAGTCTCAAATCTTGAAAAAAAAACCTGACCTGTCTCCTCCCCTTCATCTACGCTGACTGAGGTGCATCTGGTCAGTCTATGTCATGGAAAGAGTAGTGTTCCTAGGTCCCTCTTCCAAAGGGTTAAATCACACTTTTTTTAAGTGTGATTTATTTAACAATGGTGTGGTGTGGGGGCTGTGCTTTGGCAAAGTGGGTGGGTTATATCCTTCCTGTTTGGCCCTGTCCGGGGGTGTCCTCGGATGGGGCCACAGTGTCTCCTGACCCCTCCTGTCTCAGCTTCCAGTATTTATGCTGCAGTAGTTTATGTGTCGGGGGGCTGGGATCAGTTTGTTATATCTGGAGTACTTCTCCTGTCCTATTCGGTGTCCTGTGTGAATCTAAGTGTGCGTTCTCTAATTCTCTCCTTCTCTCTTTCTTTCTCTCTCTCGGAGGACCTGAGCCCTAGGACCATGCCCCAGGACTACCTGACATGATGACTCCTTGCTGTCCCCAGTCCACCTGGCCATGCTGCTGTTCCAGTTTCAACTGACCTGAGCCCTAGGACCATGCCCCAGGACTACCTGACATGATGACTCCTTGCTGTCCCCAGTCCACCTGGCCATGCTGCTGCTCCAGTTTCAACTTCCACCTGACTGTGCTGCTGCTCCAGTTTCAACTGTTCTGCCTTATTATTATTCGACCATGCTGGTCATTTATGAACATTTGAACATCTTGGCCATGTTCTGTTATAATCTCCACCCGGCACAGCCAGAAGAGGACTGGCCACCCCACATAGCCTGGTTCCTCTCTAGGTTTCTTCCTAGGTTTTGGCCTTTCTAGGGAGTTTTTCCTAGCCACCGTGCTTCTACACCTGCATTGCTTGCTGTTTGGGGTTTTAGGCTGGGTTTCTGTACAGCACTTTGAGATATCAGCTGATGTACGAAGGGCTATACAAATACATTTGATTTGATTTGATTTAACAATGCAGTGAAGACAGATTAACACTCTAGGTGTTAGGAAATTAACATTTTAGCAGTGTTCATATTTGAAATCAACACTAAGCAGTGCTGTGCACTGTTGTGTTCAAAAATTAAGTTCTTACAGTGTTAATCCATTTGCCAATTACATTTTCAGTGTTGTCAGTTAACACTCAGGGTGTTGGGGGGTTAACACTGTATGATATAAAGACTAATTAGCATATTCCCCAGGGTGCCTTTTCTTTTCGAGTGAATTGTAGCGTTACCACCCATTACCACTGTCACGTTCTGACCTTAGTTCGTTTGTTATGTAAATCTTTACATCATGAACACAAACCACGCTGCGCTTTGGTCCTCCTCTTCTTCCACCACCGACGACCGTTACAGAATCACCCACCAAAAGAGGACCAAGCAGCGTGGTAACCAGGAGGAGAAGAGCTATCTGGAGGAATGGACATGGGAGGAGATTCTGGATGGCAAGGGACCCTGGGCACAGGCTGGGGAATATCGCCGCCCCAAAGCAGAGATGGAGGCAGCGAAAGCTGAGCGGCGGTGGTATGAGGAGGCAGCACTGCAGCGCGGCTGGGACGAGAGGCAGCCCCAAATATTTCTTGGGGAGAGCACACGGGGAGTGTGGCTAAGTCAGGTAAGAGAGAGCCAACTCAGTGCGTCTCCTCGGGCCGGGGTACATAGCACCAGCCCTACACATGGTGTCCCCGGTTCGCCAGCACATCCCAGTGCAGTCTATTCCACCTCGCCGCACTGGCCTGGCTATGGGGAGTATCCAGCTAGGTAGGGTTGGGCAGGCTCGGTGCTCAAGACCTCCAGTGCGCCTCCACGGTCCGGTCTATCCGGTGCCTACTCCACACACCAAGCCTCTGGTGGCAGCCCCCCGCACCAGGCTGTCTCTCCGTCTCCTCCCTACAGTCTCCCGTCTGTCCTGAGCTGCCAGAGTCGCCCGTCTGTCCTGAGCTGCCAGAGTCGCCCGTCTGTCCTGAGCTGCCAGAGTCACCCGTCTGTCCTGAGCTGCCAAAGTCGCCCTTCTGTCCTGAGCTGCCAGTGTCGCCGTCTGTCCTGAGCTGCCAGAGTCGCCTGTCTGTCCTGAGCTTCCAGAGCTGCCGGTCAGTCAGGAGCTGCCAGAGCCGTCGGTCAGTTAGGAGCTGCCAGAGCCGCCTACTCCTATATTTCCAGCACAGGATAGCAGGTTGGACCAGACAGATACTCCTCAGTCAGGAGCTGCCAGGGCCGCCTGTCAGTCAGGAGCTGCCAGAGCCGTCCGTTACTCCGGAGCTGCCGGAATCGCCCTTCACTCTGGCGCTGCCAGAGTCTCCCGCCTGTCCGGTGCTGCCGGACTCTCCCGTCCATTCGGGACCTGTTCCTAGGGTCCCCAATCCGAGGTCGGCGGCAAGGGTCGCCGCTCTAAAGAGGCCACGGAGGCGGGTAAAGAGGCGGGCAAAGACTATGGTGGAGTGGGGTCCACGTCCTGCGTCAGGGTGTGAGTCGGGAGGGTTGTCTATGTTCGTTTTTCTATGATTTGGTATTTCTGTGTTTGGCCTGGTATGGTTCTCAATCAGAGGCAGCTGTCAATCGTTGTCCCTGATTGAGAACCATACTTAGGCAGCCTGTTTTCACCCTTGAGTTGTGGGTTATAATTTTCTGTTGTGTGTCTTCACCAGACGACTGTTTTGTTGTCGCTTCGTTCTTTCACTTTGTTATTTTGTATTTCAGTTTTCAGTTTGATTCATTAAATATTTACATCATGAACATATACCACGCTGCGCTTTGGTCCTCCTCTTCTTCCACCACAGACAAGCGTGACAACCACTGTATTTGTTAGTGACAGATATATGGTTATCGAAAGTGCAGCAATACACATATCATCAGGCCTTACTTTGATGGCTCAGTTTTGTCCTAACGCAGGATGTTGGGAAACTCCTGATTTATAGAGCGACATCAGGGCTGCAAGACACATTATGCCGGATTGCAAAGTGATGTGTAATTCCTATTGGAATCCAGCCAGAGTGGGGATATACAACAGTTGGAATGTTTATTCACCAACCCTGCGTTCACAATGACTAGCTTCTATCCAAGTGGCGACAGATTTTCATGAGACTATTCTTTAAAATATGCAGAAAAACAACATGGACATTTTCCCCATCTGTGTTTCTGTCAAATTGACTTGTTGCTGATAAAAGGCGTGATGATGTAGTGCACACAAAAACACCCTTTGCGTTTAAATTCCCATGTGCCCGTTAAATGGGCTTCCATCGCATATTCAACTGTACTGTGTGTAACATATTGAGTCTACCAACTCCAGCAATGACATGTGTGCTCTTGCCCATGGCAATGCAAATATGCGAGCTGGTGGCAAAAGATGACGCACAGCCTACACGATGAGATTATCATGGACAAATAAAGAGCCAGAGTCTTTTTATTTGTCAAACGGCAGCCAAGCCTCTCTGATCATGTCACCTGAACAAGACTCTCGGTGCTCATTGGAAAGGAGCATCACTTTGAACGTTCACCACCCTGTGAAGTTCCTGATAACGTATTTTGTCAGTAGCCTAATAAACGGCCTGCTTTCCCGACGAGTCCTAATGGGAGGACCACACAACATGGCAAGGTGCGACTCCCAGTTCACTTACGATGGCTATTATAGCAGTGTTTGCCCACTGAAGCGTTTCCACCCACATTTCTCGCGTGAATTCGTTTTTACAGACACAAGAGATCCCACCTTGTCTCGCGTATTTTGTTTCATCGACATTTTGGCCTGTCAAGGAAAAATGTACCCGGCGTGTACTTTAGTAGCAGAAAACGGTCGTGTACTTTACTAGCAGAAAACGTTGTGTACTTTACTAGCAGAAAACGTTGTGTACTTTACTAGCAGAAAACGGTTGTGTACTTTAGTAGCAGAAAACGGTCATGTACTTTACTAGCAGAAAAGGTTGTGTACTTTACTAGCAGAAAACGTTGTGTACTTTACTAGCAGAAAACGTTGTGTACTTTACTAGCAGAAAACGTTGTGTACTTTACTAGCAGAAAACGTTGTGTACTTTACTAGCAGAAAACGTTGTGTACTTTACTAGCAGAAAACATTGTGTACTTTACTAGCAGAAAACATTGTGTACTTTACTAGCAGAAAACATTGTGTACTTTACTAGCAGAAAACGTTGTGTACTTTACTAGCAGAAAACGTTGTGTACTTTACTAGCAGAAAACGGTTGTGTACTTTACTAGCAGAAAACGTTGTGCACTTTACTAGCAGAAAATGGTTGTGTACTTTACTAGCAGAAAACGGTGTGTACTTTACTAGCAGAAAACAGTTGTGTACTTTACTAGCAGAAAATGTTGTGTACTTTACTAGCAGAAAACGGTCGTGTACTTTACTAGCAGAAAACGTTGTGTACTTTACTAGCAGAAAATGGTCGTGTACTTTACTAGCAGAAAACGTTGTGTACTTTACTAGCAGAAAACGGTTGTGTACTTTACTAGCAGAAAACGTTGTGTACTTTACTAGCAGAAAATGGTCGTGTACTTTACTAGCAGAAAACGGTGTGTACTTTACTAGCAGAAAACGGTTGTGTACTTTACTAGCAGAAAACGTTGTGTACTTTACTAGCAGAAAACGTTGTGTACTTTACTAGCAGAAAACGTTGTGTACTTTACTAGCAGAAAACGTTGTGTACTTTACTAGCAGAAAACGTTGTGTACTTTACTAGCAGAAAACCATTTAAACTGTAACAACCAGAATAATGCATGTACATTAAAAAAACACAGATATTAAAAACAATCCCCCCACCCCAAAAAATAAAAAATAATCTACCTGCAGTAGAGTATCCTGGGAAACATGATAATGATGGGCTTGGTTTGATGGGACTGTTTTACAGTCCAAAGGTTATTAACACCAACACTGGGGGTTATTTTACACCACTGAGTGTTAATTTCACTTTTACAGAGTGAATTTAACTCCTGAATCAACACTGCTGTAGTCACTGTCTGCCTGGTGTGACACCTGGTTGCGTGTTGCTTTATAGCCCTATAGATGGGGAGGTTAACTGTTGAGAGCTTGTTAACTGTTGGTGCAAGCAGAGACGATAAGCCTCACACACGTTACATACACAGAGGCCCACGTACACATCGATCCTATTTTCAGCAGGCCTGCCTGTTATTGTATTGTTGCATCGCCGCGTGTACACTGTAGACAGCAGCTAACCACCAGCCAGACAAAGTACTGTAGACTGGAGGACAGAGAGGGACAAAGGGAGAGACAGACAGAGAGAAAGACAGAGAGACATAGAGATAGAGAGAGACAGAAAGAGAGAGACAGAGGCAAACAGAGACAGAGGCAGAGAGGCAGAGAGACAGAGAGACACAGACACAGAGACAGAGAAACACAGATAGAAACAGAGAGACAGAGACAGTGAGAGACAGCAAGTAACAGAGAGACAGATAGAAGCAGAGAGACAGAGAGACAGAGAATAGATAGCAACAGAGAGACAGAGAGCTGTCACAAAGCTGTGAATGATCTGAGAGACAAGGCAAGAAGGGCCGTCTATACAATCAAAAGGAGCATCAAATTCAACATACCAATTAGGATCTGGCTAAAAATATTTGAATCAGTCATAGAACCCATTGCCCTTTATGGTTGTGAGGTCTGGGGTCCACTCACCAACCAAGACTTCACAAAATGGGACAAACACCAAATTGAGACTCTGCATGCAGAATTCTGCAAAAATATCCTCAGTGTACAACGTAGAACACCAAATAATGCATCCAGAGCAAAATTAGGACGATACCCACTAATTATCAAAATCCAGAAAAGTTAAATTCTACAACCACCTAAAAGGAAGCTATTCCCAAACCTTCCATAACAAAGCCATCACCTACAAAGAGATGAACCTGGAGAAGAGTCCCTTAAGCAAGCTGGTCCTGGGGCTCTGTTCACACCACAAACACACCCCACAGAGCCCCAGGACAGCAGCACAATTAGCCCCAACCAAAAAGATAATTACTTGACACATTGGAAAGAATAACAAAAAATAAAAAACTGAGCAAACTATAATGCTATTTGGCCCTAAACAGAGAGCACACAGTGGCAGAATACCTGACCACTGTGACTGACCCAAACTTAAGGAAAGCTTTGACTATGTACAGACTCAGTGAGCATAGCCTTGTTATTGAGAAAGGCCGCTCTAGGCAGACCTGGCTCTCAAGAGAAGACAGGCTATGTGCACACTGCCCACAAAATGAGGTGGAAACTGAGCTGCACTTCCTAACCTCCTGCCCAATGTATGACCATATTAGATAGACATATTTCCCTCAGATTACACAGATCCACAAAGAATTTTGATAAACTCCCATAAAATCCAATTTTGATAAACTCCCATATCTACTGGGTGAAATTCCACAGTGTGCCATCAC